>NW_005187676.1:459835-478328 GCF_000239375.1 Pundamilia nyererei | reverse complement strand
AATAAGTGTTTAAAACAGAAACTGTGTTTCAGTCTTCTTCTTAACCCACAGTGAAATGTCATTTCTAACTGTGAATTTTCCACTTGGATTATGTTCCTAAAAGAAGACCAAGCGAGTTAAATGGCGACACGATGTAGTGTTTGTAAGTGGGTTTCTTCTCCCAGTCTTTGTGCTGATCTACCTGCCTGCTGGATGTAACTCTAACAGATCCATAATTTGTTGGACAAAGAGAATTTTTGTAGTTTTGCTTCCGTTCTCCACCGCAGTGGCTTTTAAATCAAACAGACCAGATGTGATTGAAGTGCAGACCTGCAGCTTTCAAAGAGTTTAACAGAATTGCATAAACTGTTTAGGAATTAGAGCCATTTTTAGAGGCTCAGAAAGCACAACATAAAATTGGGTTTTTATCAATACTTTGATGAAGTCAACCACTGAAGTCTGTAGCCCATGGACGTTACCATTACTGCAGCCAGCTTCAGTCGCTGCTTGTTTTGGTCTCTCTGTCGTCAATTTTGTATTCAGCAGTCGAAAGCGTGCTCTGTTGGTTTGAGATCAGATGACTGACTCGCCCATTGATAAATCTCATTTCTTTGCCTTTAGAAACTCTTGGGTTGCTTTTGCAGTTTGCTTTGTCTCATTTATGCATTTGCACAGTGAAGCTCTGTCTGACCAGCTTTGCAGCATTTGCCTAAATCTGAGCAGAGAGTACGACCCTGCACACTTCACAGTTCATCCTGCTGCTTCTATCTACAGCCACATCATCAGTAAACACTAGTACCCCCCCAGTGCACCTAACAGCCAAACGTCCCCATGAGCTAGTCTGGGTTGCATCTGTCCAGAACAGCGTGAGCTCTTCTAGTTGTTTTCCGGCAGTCTGATGTGTCCTTCCTGTTCTCGAGTCTAACCGGTTGTTTGCACCTTGTTGTAAACCTTCTGTATTAACATTCATGAAAGTGTGTCGTGATTGTAGACTTTCACAGCGATGCACCTTCTTCCTCAAGTGTGTGCTTGACTTGTTTTAATGTTTCTCTTTTAATTTAGTCTTCTGTAGTATTGCTGAGCTCTGCATTCATTTAATATTTTTGGAAGAATGTGTCGGATTGTTGATCAGACAGGTTTATTTTAGCTCTTCAGCCTAATGATTGTCTCCCTCACTTACACTAACATGTCTTGGGCCTCCTCATATTTAGAGTTTTAGTGAAAAGCTTTAAATTATAAATTCAACACATGGAATCAGTTTCAAATATTAACGAGGAGCAGGCCTCTGAAAATGGGAGACTGTATAAAAATGACTATATAATGTCTGTATAATTCATAAACGGTTAATGTTAATTTTTATTTAAAATGCTTGAGTGAAATTATATCTAGACTGTTTCATTTAAAAACATATCTGCTGTGATCGTGTACAGAGGCAAAGTGTCTTTGTGCAACAAATTATGGACCAAACTATGTGAGAGTGGTGAAAGTCTTCATGAATCTGCATTTCCTAAAATCTAAAACTATTCCTGTGATGCAGACCAACATGTGATGTCAGGAAAATCTCCTGCGACTTGTTCTAAATCATGGACCACATATGGTAGTTGATTGTAAGCCTGCTTTATAAGCAGCCTGAGCATGTCCGTTGGGTAAGCTACTGATTTATTTAATGTGTTGGGCAGAGTTGGTTTTTGCTCTCATTGCATATTTGACTGTAGTGAGGAGCGCGGCTTCAGTTTACGTGGTTTGTTTGTTTGAGAAGCATTGCTGTGTTAGTTCCCACGTTGCTCCCACCAGTGTGTGACGAGTTATGAGAAACTGACTTTTGCTTTGGATTGATCTGTCAGTAGAATAAATTTGATCCTGCAAACGACTCGTGTTTACTGCTTTCTGTTTCTGATCTGTGTTTGTTTGTTTGTCTGCAAACTCCACCGTCAGGAGTTAAACAACCAAACATGGCACTCTGTTACATCTTACGTCCCTAAGGGTTTTTATCTACATCTGATATTATGATGTCATTGTGTTGCCTAGCAACCACCTACCAATGGCTCAAAGTGATCAGTTTTTAGCATTTTTGCCCTTACAATACCTCAAAAATAGCTTCCATCATTTTATTTCATGACGGTAACATCTCATTTCAATAAGTCACATCTAAATGGTAAATGGCCTGTATTTATATAGCGCTTTACTAGTCCCCAAGGACCCCAAAGCGCTTTACACATCCAGTCATCCACCCATTCACACACTGGTGATGGCAAGCTACATTGTAGCCACAGCCACCCTGGGGCGCACTGACAGAGGCGAGGCTCTGGCGCCACCGGGCCCTCTGACCATCACCAGTAGGCAACGGGTGAAGTGTCTTGCCCAAGGACACAACGACCGAGACTGTCCAAGCCGGGGCTCGAACCGGCAACCTTCCGATTACAAGGCGAACTCCCAACTCTTGAGCCACATCTCAAAATTTCTAATACTCAAAAGCTAAATTATGTATGATATATTGTGATGTCACCACATTGCTTGGCAACCACCTATCAACGAGCTAAAATAACGTTTTGTTTTTTTTAGACCTTCCTATGATCCATCCTATCGTTTTCATTTCACAACAACCTTTAGATCCACAAAAGTTGAATTATATACATTTTGCAACCACGCAGCAACAGGCTGAAATGACCCATAATGTAAACCTATAAACGGCATCTAGCACCCCTATCTTTTTTTTTAACCTTTCTCAGTGTGATCAAGTGTATCAGTCTGCCAACAGCATGAACAGGTCAGACAACACCGGACCATGGACACGTAACTAGATGATTAAGTTCAACTGAAGCTGCAAAAACGAAGACATGAGAACGCTTCCTCACATATGTTTTTAATTCTCACACACTCATCGCCAACATGTACATTTACATTTTCAACACAGAAGTAGGCTTGAGACTTGAGTCTCAGCACGGAAGGTAAAATGCATCTTAAATTAGAGACAGATTTAAAAATGGCATTCTTATTACAGCGTATGTGGTTATTATAACATATTGCAAGTAGGGAACTTTCATATCACCTTAGCTATTTGCACATACAACAAAAATAGTTCGACCACACTGAAGGTCTGTTTTTGGTCTAAATGCAAGCAAGAAGCGCAGCTGCAGCACATCAGGGAAGGAAAGTCGGCGCTGCGGTGCTTTAAGTAACACAGATCAAGCTTCAAACTTTGTGTTACACCTGGCACAGTTTGCATTGTCGTGTCACATAAAGTTGCAGCATTTTGTTTCAGAGTTGAAAAAGTTTTCAGGCCTGCATCATAAAAACTGATGGAAATGCCACGATCGAAGGTGTTCACATTAAAAGCATCCTTTGAAATTATTTTGTGTACATTTATAGATAGATAGATAGATAGACATAAATGAGGCCTTAATTAAAAATTCAAACATTAGTCAGTGGTTATTTTTATTTACTAAGAAACAATCTACAGACTGTTATGACACTGGTGTAAATGCACAATCAGGCACAAAACACATCATTGTACTTGTAAAGACATCCAAGAAACCCTGCGCCTCTTACAGTTTAAGACAAATCTCTACAACACTGGTTTCTAACACTTATCATCCTCTTGTGTGACTGAGACTCCTGAGGAATAAATATCTAAAGCACCAGTACAGACATATACCACTAACAAACTGGTTTTCAAACAAGCCGTCAGCCGGATGTGTTTGGTTTTAGGCAGTGTACTGTATGTAAGGAGAAGGCAGTGGGGATGCCCTGAGACACTAGTGTAAAACTAGGAAGGCTGTGGATACAGGAGTGAGTGTTTATGTGCGTGGGAGTGTTGTTACCAGAATGTACAGGACAATCATAACATAACCAGACAGCATGTAATGAGTTCATTCAGGGGTGCGTGTTCAGATTTTGCTGGTAGCAGTCGTAATATTGCACTAAAATGTCGTCTACTTCATTACTTTATTCGAAAATATCATTTTGTTGTAAAGCTGTTGTGCTTATGCCTTACACAAAGCATAAAACTGATTTCAACAAAGCTACAAAGTAAAGCTACAAAAACATTTTCATCAGAGGTCATGAAACACTTAAACGCAGGCGTTCACACGAGCACGCGAGCAAAGCATGGAGAAAACGAGCGCGACTCACCCGCGGGCTCCTTTCAGCCCGTGCTGCTGTGTAGTGTGTTTTTTTTTTGGGGGGGGGTTGCTTCATTTTCTTTTGATAAAAGAAAAGAAAAAGTCCCCACATCCGTCAAAACGCAGCTGGAATGGCACACGAGCACAGGAGTATATTGTAATTAAGGCAATTAAGAAAAAAACCTGTGCATCACTAATACAATACAGGTGTCCCACATTCACACTTCGAAGAATACAAAAAGCTGACATGAATACGGTGTTAGAAAACACTAAAATTAATATATTAATAGTACTAGAAAAACTTAAGCAATTATCACAATTACAAAATAAATGAATGAGAAATGTTTCAGAATTAAAGTTAAACACAAAAACAGTATTGGTGTACATCACAACATGAAATGACTTGATCTGAATCGGATTTTCACAATCAAAATGCAGCTCGGGTGTGCTGAACGCATGAAAACACAGATTAACAACATCAAAAAAACTAAGAACAAAAAAAGCGTTGAAGTCATCACGGTCAGTCTTGTGATAGAAATAAAAAGAAAACGTATAAAAAAAGTCGCTCTTACAGCGAGAGTTTGCAGATAGTGAATAAAGGGCAGGGCGATGATGATGATGATGATGATGATGAAATGGAAGGTGCTAACCTTTGTTTATTGCACTTTTGATGGACCCCAGACAGGAAGGTTTGAGGCCAGACTACTTAATTTGACATCAAATAAAAGACTAGGCGTGGGGGCACGTGTATAGATGTGTGTTTTCATGTGTGTGTGTGTGTGTGTGTGTGCACCCACGTGGGTGTCTGAATATGTTTGGTGAGCAGGTGAGATGTGAAAGTTGCACTTCAGCAGTCTGCTGATTTGCGGTTGTCTCTGTCCTCCTTCGACAGAGGAGCCCTAGCCTCCTTCATTTCCTCGCCTTCCTCGCCGCTCCCGCTGCTGCTGCTGTCGCTTTCGGCCGGATAAACGACCATACAGAACTTCTGGCCCACGTATGTCATTTTATCTGAGAGAAGAGAGCAAAAAAAAACGGAGTGAGGACAGATTGAGGTGCAGGCTGTCTGACTACATGATGCAGTTATTAAACAGCATAAAGAAAAACAACTGCTATTACTTGTAGTTATAACATTTTATAACATTGCGGTCGTGGAGTGGACGTCCTAACAAATTCACATCAAAGTCAACTACAAACAACCCAAGAGCTACATCTCATGACACGAAGTTCCACTGGTCATGATTGCTTCTGTAAATATATAATTATTTTAAAGCATGTTGTGTCTAAATGAAGTACGGTGTCAAAGAACACTTCTGACTTATAAAATAGTTCCTAAACAATAATGAATTTGCATTTCCTGAACATTGAATCATTAAGTTAATGAGAGGAAAAATATTGGGCTGATTTATGGGGACATACCAACAAAAGCGTCAAAGCACTGTGGCTTGTTGTCCCAGTATACTCCCAGGAAATAGACTGGGACACCGGTGAGCATGATGGCGAGGCCGATGCCGCACACCAGGGGCTCAGAGTAGAGGGAGAAGATGAGCAGGAAGGCCCAGAAGAGGAGGTAAATTACCGGCCATATCAGGCTGATCTGAGAGGAGAGAGAGGAAAACAGATTTTTATAACGTAGAAAGAACAATTTTTTTTAAACCACTTTTTAATCATTCATTTAACTCAAATTAAAAGCTGTTCCCATTAAAGCTGAACTAGATGGACATTTACATTGTTTAAATAAGCAAAGTGCAAAATATATTGAGTACAAAGCTAAACCAAAGCACCACATGAACAGACCTTGATTGGCCGGTGCATGTCGGGCTGTTTAATACGCAGAACAATCTGCCCGGCGACAGTAACTCCGTAGAAGAGGTAGTTGATGAAGCCCACGTAGTTGATGAGGGTGTACATGTCACTGGTGCACAGCATAAGGAGGGTGGACAGGCACTGAGGAATGAGAAAGGTTTGTTGTGTTTAACCGAGTGTGGTCAATGGAGACAGAAGAACTTGTGTATGTGGTAGAGGTAATATGGAGGAGTGTAACAGGGAGAGCAGTACTCACTGTGAAGAGCAGGGCAGGGATGGGAGTGCAGCGTGTCACATGAATCATGGCCAGCAGACTGGGGAGGTGGCCCTCTCTGGCTCCGGCGAAGAACAGTCTGCAAAGGGAGAAGGACAAACACAATGAACAATGTTAGCACGAGGGAGAAGCCAAACATTATGAAGAAAGCAAGAAAGACTGGAGGGAGTCTGGGTGCTCAGTATTGCGACTGTGATGAATTTAGTGGACATAAAAGCAGGTTAAAGCTCATTTCGACCTCTCCAAAAACGCTGCCTGCCCCAAACCAAGTGCCCTAGTTGACTTCTCTGTCTGCCACATTTTACATTTGGTTATGAAGAACAGACTTTAAATTTGAGGACTACTGAGACAATCCATGCAAAATGTGTCATGTTAGAGCAGTTCATAGTAAAGCTTTGGCCTTGATGTCAAACACTGACTTCACATAGTACGTAGTCTGTTGATACAAGTCAGTCTAGTCCAACTAACCGTGAAGATGTGAAGAGGGAACCGTTGACTCCCCCGAAGGTGGAGAGAGCCACAGAGATGGGCATGATCCACGCCATGACTCCGAGCAGCTTCTCACCAAAAGTCTGGGATGGAGAAAGGGTTGGATGATAAACAGACATAAAGGCACATAAGTATGTGTTTTAATTGGAGATAGAAATAGATGATGTACACACAGAAGACCTATATAGACGCAAAACCCACTTCAACACCACCTCTCATGTTCATTTACTTTAAACTGGAGCTGGACTGCTTAACATGTACTCATAGATTACATTCAAGTTTTGTCACATGCTAATTAACCCTACAACTGAATCATACACTACTTTTTATATCTTATAGCTTGCTGGTGTCAAACATAAGGCCCATGGGCCTGAAACGACCAATCAAAGATTCCAATCTGACCCACTGGGCAGCTTGAAAAATGTGAACGAGGGCACTGATAAAGACCTCCCTCATGGACATCCATACTATGCCAAAGTAATAAACAAACAAATCACAGAAAAGTTCCTGTTTTTTTCTTAATCTAACACACTGTTACTGACTTGAGAGCTTTAAAAGAAGGCAACAGGACTTCTCTGACTTTGTGAAGATGTTTCTTCTCTCATACAAAGATGTTTTCATTTCTAAAACAACTAGCAGAGAGTCCCAGGTAATAAACTCACCCACCATAATGTCTCCAACAGCCCTGGTGACGACTCAGGACCACCTCTAAAGGGGATGGTTACCCTACTAGGTGTATATTATCTTGGACCAGTTGTTTGAGAACTGAAGTCTCTTGGATGAGAGGCAAAACATCTTCAAAAAACCACATCCAGCTCCCTTCTTTTCAAGCTCTCAAGGCTACCTTGACCTAGATGCCTGAGATCCTACACCAGGGGTAGGAACTCCAGGCCTCAAGGGCTGGTGTCCTGCAGGTTTTCCATTTCACCCTGGGTCAACACACCCGAATCAAATGACTAGTTAATCACCAGGCCTCTGGAGAACTTCAAGACATGTTCAGGAGGTCATTTAGCCTTTACATCAGCTGTGTGCTCAAGGACACATCTAAAGTTCCCCACCCCTGTCCTACACAGTCATAGTATTATTGCCCATGCATTTACCAACAACGACCATTAGAGGGTGTCATTCATTTGAAATAACAAGGTGTGTCTGAATGAAGTGACAGGACCACCACAGCTACTCACCACAGCAACAGCATTTGAGGCAAGCAGCTCCTGAGGACTCATGGCTGTGACATAGGCGATGTTGGCGAAGACGTAAACGAAGGTCACGACAGGGATGGAGATGAAGATGGCGCGAGGAAGGTTCCTGAAGACAATACAGCACAATACTTCACTTAAGAACTGAGAGAAAAGCAAAAGATTTAAGGAAGGAAATTAAAAAGGATGTTTTACAGGTGGGGTATTAATGGATAAGAAAGGTTACCAAAGAAAAGGAAATGAGGAAATAAGTCGCTACTTTTTTATTTCTACATCTGTGACCAGACACTGGGAATGTCAGGGGGAATTTTTCCATTGTTAAGTTACATAAATTTCAGAGAGCTTTAGCAAAAAGGATCAGGGATTAAACATAAGCTTTGTTGGTATGTGAATGCTAATTACTCAAACAGTCACAAGCAGCTTATAAATCAGATATATTCCTGTGGCAGTGTGGCATTTAATCTTGTGGGAATGTGGTTTTCTACACACAGCAGCTTCATATTTATATATGTATATGAGAGAGGCAGCGTAAAGTGTCTTACACATAAGGATCCACCAGCTCCTCTGTGACATAGTTGAGGAAGTTCCACCCGCCATAGGCGAAGGAGCCTTGTAGGAAAGCTAAGGCTATTAAACCTACATCGTAGTCCTGGAAGGGCTCAAAGGCGTTGGCAGGCTCCAGCCAGTAGTACTCTCCTACAGGTAGAGGAGAAAATCTTCAGCTTGGCACAAACACAATGGAACATTTACAACGATAGCACAAACTTTTCCAATTTTCTAGTCATAGTAAATAACAAAAAACAAAAAGCAGTTTATTTTATGGTTCTCTGTGTTCATTTCTTAAATCTGCATGACCTTCCCAAATTAAGCGGGCCTGTTCCCAATCATTTATCTCTGGTTTGATAACTTGTTTTGCTGCCGGGGTAAACAGCCTGGTTTCCTCTGAGGTCTGGCCATGCTGTAGGTAGCCCAGCTGAAAACTATCAGCTAATGAAATCAGCGTGTATAAAACAAGTTGTAAAAGGTACTTTGTTAAATCCTTGTAAAGTGACTTTGCAGAATGTGTACTGCTTTTCCTCATTCCTTCTTTTTTATTCTTTTAAATCCCCTATTGAGGCTTGTTTTTAAAGATATGTCTACCGCTCTCTCTATTGCTTATACAGTTCCTCAGATATGAGCTAAATTCCTCCCATCAAATCAGCCTTTGAACTCTTCATTATCTCCAGACAATTGTGCAGAAATCCCCGTTTTGCCCTTACAATAACTCTTCCTCAGCCATGTTTGTGCTGTAAACCCTCACAAGCCTGCTGATATTAGCAAAAGGGCCCCAGCAACTCGCTGACCCCTGATGTGAAGCCTTTACTGTCCCGACACACTGAGCGCGTCCCCACTGACCCTAAGTCTGTGTCTGTGTGTGCAAGAAATGGCGAAACCATTGTGAGCGATGCACATATGAATGCACATATGGCAGCGGTGAGCTTACCCTTGCAGACCTGCACGACTCCCATGATGATGATGAGTGCCAGCGCCAGCAGCTTGCCGGCAGTGAACATGTCCTGCACTCTGGTGGCCCACCTCACGCTGGAGCAATTCACCCATGTCAGCAGCACTAATAAGAGAGAAGCACACAGTTATAAATCAAGGACAGCATTAATTCAGCCAATACTCAAAATCAAGCTCAGTTGCAAGCTGTCGCTGATCTCAGTGCCAGCTCGCAGCAGCTGACGGCTCAGCAGATATCACTCTCATTAAACTGTGCTATTTAGGCTGCTTCTGTCTTCTTTTATTTAATATGAATATGCAAGCCACTTTGCAACCCGACTCCACCCCAGCTCCGTCTTATCAAGACGTTTCAGAGAATTTAGCCTTTAGTGGCTACGTCTTAACTGCGAAACCCAGGAAAACCAACCCTGCAACCTACAATGTAACCTGACCTGCACCTACCTAAAAATGTAACTACACGTCGAGTCGGTGCAGTCAGCAACTACTGCGATTGGCCAATTACACCTGTGCCATGTTTCGGGCTACTTTTTCGCAGCAGTGTATGAATGAGAATAACAATATTGCCTAAAAATCGTATCATAGTTAGGAGCAATAATCATAGTACAAATGTAAGGACAAATGTCAGTGAAGTCCTGGAGGGCAATTGCTGAAACTAAACTCAGCACTGATGTAAGGGAAAGAACTAGAGGGACAAAAATGTTTTGTACCCGAAAAAAACAACTGACCACAACAAAGAGCAAAGACCCAGGAGGGAAAAAGTCCCAGCATTTTGTTTGTTTCTATCAGCTGGCACCACATGAAACACACTGGGACAAGGACCACAAGGTCCATCCATCCATTCGCTTCCGCTTATCCTTTTCAGGGTCGCGGGGGGCGCTGGAGCCTATCCCAGCTGTCATAGGGCGAGAGGCGGGGTACACCCTGGACAGGTCGCCAGTCTGTCGCAGGGCCAACACACAGGACAGACAACCATTCGCACTCACTTTCATTCGCACATTCACACCTAGTGACAATTTGGATTATCCAATTAACCTATCCCCACAAGCTGCATGTCTTTGGACATTGGAATTATGTTAAATAATTCACCGCATACCAGCGTAAATATCGGCAGTGACGTTGACAGCTTACGTAGGTTATGTGGTAGCCTCAACAGCGATTCCTAAATCAGGCGTTAGCTGAGAGCATATCTACCATCATTAATGCTGCTCTGGTCTGAGGTCTTGCTGCTGCCCTCTCTGCTTTCAGCATTGCAAGCATAAAACAACAGAACCACACCACCAACAAAAACTACAACAGATGGACATAATGACTTTCTTGTGGTCCTGACTGGACTTGTTTTACTTCACTTTGCTCCAATTTTTCAACCGAATCCTTCAATATCATTGACTTCAGATTGTCACGTATGATCGGACACTCCTACTGTTATTACCGGACATATACGAAATTTGCACTGTGAAACAGTCAGACCATGTATAGATTGTGTAAAAGTATTCTGCTGAGCATGCTTATGTCGACTTATCTTTGGAGTCGGGTGTTTATGAGCTGAAGTAATAGTAACCGAGTAAAATTTGTTGATCAGTAACACTGAAGGCTGTGCTGGTTTATGCATTAATTGCTTTATCACTTCATTCACTCAAAGGCACTGTCACTGCATAATTTTGCCCAACAGGCAAAGGAGATATGAGATATATCACTGATGACCCCGATAGATTTAAAGTTTCTCTCATATCAGGTCAGTGAATTAGATTAAAGCCGCACATGTAGGACAGCAGCGACATTTGACTCCCTTGCTGCATCATCACATTCACCCATTATCGTCGTGTGCCTCACCTGCAGTTTCCCTTTAAAAGGAAGCAATTAGTTGCTACAACACGAGTGGCGATTTATGAATAATGCAATGTGTGAATGCACTTTGGAGCATTTCTATGCTTGCATGCTTATATAGTGCAACATTACATGTGATTGCTACTTTTTGAAAGTTTGTGGACTTGCTCCTGTCGATGTATTTACTAGAGAGCTTCATATCAGGGTTGATGTGATGAAGCCAGATAAGCGCGGCCTCGAGAAATTACTCGACATGTTAAAGTTTGATAGGGATGACCGATGTTTTTTCTAACTGTCTGGTCCTTTCAGAGCTCTCTAATCCTGCTCATCTAGCATTTAGCAGAATTTTTTTTTTTTTTTAGAAAGTCCTAAAATGTATTTAGAAAAGCTTTTGACCTCATGGGAAAGCTAACACATACAAGAGATAATGGATTTGATCTGTACTGCTGAGCACAACAAGCCAGTGGGTTCAGGCCAATAGGGTGCCATCAAAGAATAAGCTTGTTTGACTTTGTGGGATTAAGTTCATCACATTAAATAACTCTGAGCGGAGCTGCCACTGCGGGGAACAAAGCCAGGTGCACGTGAACGGACATGCATGATATTAACATACTGTGTGCTCAATGCAGACAAAGAGGGGCACATGATGGGCTTTGCAGATCGGACATAGTTGTGGTGGAGCTACGCAGAAATTTGTGCATCTCCTGCTGCTACTTCCTCCACACAAAAGCAGGAAACAAAAGGCATGCAGATTAGTTCAAGACTGATTCTTATGTAACTCTCATTAACTACATATTAAATCCCCAAACTGATCTGGTGGTAAACAACTGTTTTAAGAGCCAGATGATGTTTCCCACTGCTCTGCATTTCAGTTACAGCATAAACATTCCCTCCTGCTCTGCTGCTGACTGGCAGATTGTGGACAAACACCTGAAGGCACCATTGGAACTTGGAGCTGCTGAGCTTTTTCTAAGCACAGCATACAAAATGAAGACATTATTTGCTCCCTGCGCATGTGTGTGTGTATAGGAAAATGTCCTGAATTAACCATGAGCCTGTAGGAAAACATTGGAGAATTATGACCTTGCAACGGAGCCATCTGTAGGAAGAGGCAGACCTCACGAAGAATCCCCCTGCATGTCTTTGAAATGGTACACCATTTAAAAAATAAAAGCCTGTCATGCAGCATGACGCTGTCAAACTGCCCAGTGACTGGTACTGTCTGGTTTGCCTGTCACCTAATCCGGAAATAAATAAGTAAGGCAATATCCTGCAAACTATTACATAACATTCTGCAAAGGCCATGTTTAGGAAATCACAGGTACATCTAAACACAGACCCAAAGGAAACGAGCAGGTGACCTTTAACCAACTTTTCTCTGAGCAACAAATCATCAGCAAGCTTTTTTTCCCCTTAAAAGCTGCCTGGCAACATCTGTCTAATCAACTCAAGAAAGAAGAAAATCTAGAATTATGCAATAAAGCATGTGCTAGCAGTTCTTGGTAGAGCTAAGCACATTTGGCTTCAAGTCATTTGTGTAAGTGGATTAAAAAAAGGCAGGTTAATACAGGTTAATGTGTCAGAAACATTAAAAGCAAAGTATTCAGGCAGAAACAGAAAAACTAAACAATATCAAAGAAGCTGTTTCCTGCCTGCTTCGTCAGCACCAACATGCTTGTTGTATATCTTGTCAAGGACCATGATGGTTATCAAGTTTGATCCCTTTCAGCCCTTTCAGAGGCGTATTTACAGGCTTTCCCGCATTAAGCTTAAGTGTTTCCAACCAGAAGTGTGCCATGTAGCTATTTTGTTGTTGTAACAGGGCTTCTTCTGCCAATTTCAAATGACATTTCTTCAAATGTAAGCAAGCAATTATTGCTTTCCACCCATTTGGTGCCAAATAACTCGGAGCATAAGACTGCTTATTCTGCCAGCTTAGTAAAGTGGCAGTAGTGTTTTTGGCTATGGTCATTAGCAGCAATCAATTGGTTAACTACATTTAAATGTCTTTTCATGCATTCTCATGCAAGTCTTTGGAAAGTGAGCTTTCAGCATCATTAAGCCAAACAGGACAGCAAGCTGAGCTCATCATGGGAAGCAAATCAAAATATACAATACTCCGCAAAAAGTTTCACTCTCCCTTGAAAAACTTACAAAGTGAAACTTTGTATTTGCCATTTTTAATTATGCATGTTTTATACGCTTTAGCATGCAGACTGAAGCAGGGATCAAACCACCGGCCTTTTGATTAGAAATGCTGCAGTCATCCACTCACTTTCAGGATCTAAATCCAACCATTTTTTGAGTGTAAAGGTAAAAAAGTGATGGAGGGCGAAAAATAAAGAAAGTTTAAAAACAACAAGAGTTGGATTTAGTAGGGAGATGCAGGAAACATCTGAGAGAGCTGCAGTATACAAGATGAGTGAGTGAGAATGCCTCGAGGAAGGAACTAGTGTGCAGTTTAACTCAGAGAGAGATATTTTAAATCAATCTGCATCCAGAAAACACCACACTGAACACAACTGTTGTCCTCCTGAGAACTGAAAGCACTTTGCAGTACCTTAGAAGAGATGACCTACAAACATTGTTGCTCTCCTTATTCCCCAATAAATTTCATTAGAGTTGCAGGGGTTAGACCACAGCTCCCAATAAA
The DNA here is from genome assembly GCF_000239375.1 of Pundamilia nyererei. Taxonomy (NCBI): domain Eukaryota; kingdom Metazoa; phylum Chordata; class Actinopteri; order Cichliformes; family Cichlidae; genus Pundamilia; species Pundamilia nyererei. The sequence continues at coordinate 464,483 of NW_005187676.1, read as the reverse complement.
AACAATGTATACATGAAACGCACGAATCGCCGCCAGGTAACACAAACAGTGCACGTATTCTTCTCCAGGCTTCACGACCGTCTCTTTTTGTGTCTCAAGGCTCCCTGAAGTATTTGTCTAGTGTGTGTGAACTTTGTCAAAGTACTCAAATCTACCACAGTCATGTTGGCGCCAACACATTTCTCCATTTGTCTCCACACATTTACTCCTCACGGCTAAACTCTGCCAGCTCCCTGTGCACTTCCTCTCTCACATGACCTCTAACTGAGGGTTAAAAAACACAAGTGCTTCATAAAACAGGGGAAAACTGGGATAGAAGGCATAAACTGGATAAACAAAGTCATAACTCAACCAGTCGGTGAATTATAAATAGGTTGAATGTGATGACGTCAACAAAGCAACAGTTGCTGCATTGGAAAATGTGCTTGAAAGGACTTTCAAATGTTGAACTCCACAACATCTAAATGCTGTTATTAGACTCGTTTGTTAAAGCTGCATGAAGCAGATATTTGCTCTAAGCCCCTCCCACAAGAGAAGTGAACTAGGCTTTAAAATAGGTGAAACATGTCTCCCAAACCCTCAATTGTACTCAATTGTTGCCGACATGGAGCGCCGGAGACAAGACGATCAAGTCATTGTTCCAAGTCCGCTGTAAGGTCAAGTCTCCACGTAAGACTCGGAGCAATCACACAACCACAGGGTCTCCATAGAGCCTTCTGCTCATTATCTGATGATGACATTTACACCACTCGGAGACCCTGAGAAAAATATGATGGCAATGCGTCAAGGAAACTATAACCAATACTTAAAGCCAAATTTAAACCCCCACTCTAAGCAGCTCAGAAAGACTTCTTTACGTTTCTTGAAGAACTCCAGACAGTTGGTGTCGACACCAATGTGCTGACGACACCAACTGTCTGCCATCTATAATCCAGTTATGAGATCCAACACCCGTTTTCACACCGTGTGATTAGGCAGAGGATCAATAGGGACTCCACGACCCTCTTATGGACACAGCCAATAGGTCTTAAAAAATCTGGGACTCTCCACCAATTGCTCTTAAAACTGAAGAAGCTTCTCGGATGAGAGCTGAAATGTCTTCAAGAAACTTAAAGAAGTCCAGACGCTTTTCTTTCCAAGCTCCTTAGACTACGATGACCTGGATGACTGAGAACCTTCACAGACATCACTGCTTAAACGTTTTTGTGTTTCGCAAATTATTATGTAACCTTTAGAAGTCAATGCCTTCACCAGTTTAGCATTAACGCCATTAAATTCAGTCAGAGTTTGTAGTTCAGTTTATCTTAGTTGTTGGAAGTCTGTCCTCCATGACGTGGAAAACACACCTCTGGGTTGTGGTTCATTTGTGTCTGGGCGTGTGCACACGAGTTAGATGTGATGTGCTACTCACAAAGACAAACGGCAGCCAGCACACGCAAGCCATTTTCTGGTGGAAAGCAGGTGGGGAACAGAGGCTGCAGGACATAGTTGGAGAACGTCAGCGCGATCACAGCCTGGTTGGTCGGGTAGATGACAAGCACAGCGATCCACAACCGCAGGAACCTGCGCAAAAAGAAGGGATAGTTATGAAAGAACTTTAACTGAGTATTAATGGACTACGCGAACAAAAATAACAAGTCAATAAAACAGTTCATATGTTCATGGTTTATTAAGCTTGTAACAGTCAATGATTAGTGAATCATTTATGAAAGTACCAGTGCCTATTTCACTTTCTCCACATTACATTAATTTAATAGTTTGTACTAGGAAAAGAAGCTACACAACAGTGTCACCTTTGGGTTCTGAGGAGCCATGAATGGCTTCAGTTGCTATACTCAGCTAACACTAAAAAACAAATGACCCAGTTACTGAATAGAACCACTTCCTTGCATCACTCAGAACAAAGCAAAGAGAGGAAATCTCATGCTGCTTGTGACTAAAATAGTAAAAAAAATTTGCAGCTACTTTGATGTTAGGTTACCGGCACATTGCCCCGTTATTTTCCTGTGTTTGTGCAGGGAAACGACATTTAGTTTAACCCAGACCACTAACATTTCTGCCTGGCAACAGTTTAAAATGGGGTGACTCATCCAGTCTTTTAACCTGCCAAAGTAGCAGTAGTCATGGAGAAACGCAACAGTGAAACAATACACCAACACGCCACATGTTACACATTGTCTGCTTTAATGTCACATCAGCCCATTGTTTTTTGTTACATTTTTTATTGTGTTTACTCACATTGATGTATTTTGTAATTTTCACCTCGTTTTCATCTTACATGATTTGTTTAGATAGACATGCCTGACAATACTTATCTCACTCGCCTCAGCATGATAACAAAAACATGCAAACAGGCAGATATCAGCAATAGTGGAATAAAATGAATATCGGGCTGATGACACGAGATTTAGCAGAGCTCAGGGGCTTAACGGAGTGACAGGTATAACCGTACACGTGATATCTCCATTAAATTCTCTGGAAGCTTAAAAAGGGATCATTACACTCGAGTGCATTAATGGGATGGTGGCTCGCTGGAATTTGTGAGTGTTTGTTAAAAAACGTCACTCTCGAATAACTCCCCTTTCACACTGCTCGCTTCACTTTTAGCATTTTTAAAACTCAAATTTAGTATATTTCAGGTAAATGATGTATTTTTTTACTTTACTAAAAGGATCTAAAACCTACATTTATTACTGTTAAATACAGTAAAAAAATAATGTGTTGGGTTTAATGTGTAAATATATGATAAACTAAGGTGACAACGATGAAACAAGCTAATCTACCATTACACTTTGAAGCACACCAAGCTAGCTGCAATATTTTAATGTTAATTAATGTATAAATTATCTATAATATTATAAAATGGACTTGTTGAATATTAGGTTGTTAATAAATTATGAAAAGAACAATCTGTAAGTTATTTAGCACTAAGTAGTATTTAAATATATCAGTGTATAAAGTTTGTGGATGCAGCTAGAAAACAATGTTAGATTCTGTTAGCTCATAAGTTAGCATTGCACCTAAAAACTAAAATGCTAACATTAATGCCTTTCTTCTGCACTGAGTCTATGTATAGTCTTTGACCTAGACTACACAAGTGGCTGACACTGTTGCTAGTGTTCAGTCAACTTTGTTTTAAACCTACACATTAGGTACGTCATAACTTCAAGCCCTTTGGAAATCCTACACCGTAATCTGACGTGCACCTTCCTAGAAATGTAACCATACATCGCCCTCGACAGCTACAGATGCAGCTGTCGGCGTCACCCACTTGTCGAGGCTACAACATGGCCTGCAGTTACATTTCTAAGTAAATGCACGTCAGGTTACGGTGTAGAGTTTCAGAAGGGTTTGCAGTTAGGATGATGGAATGTAATGAGAAATTTGTGAATCATTTGTTTCCATTTAACTTCCACTTAAACCACTGAAACCAGCTACACCTACAGTATTCCGTGTAGGGGACATTACAGGTGTTACGTAACCCTCGTCAGTTTGATACAACAAAGGCCCTTTGTGCATGAAGCGCTGTCCATTCAAGTGTTTGACGATACAATTTTCAAATTCTTTCTTCTGCGAGCTCGCCTTCGCACAGCTGCGAAGGTGATGTAAGTACACCCACCATTCCAGTTAGTGACTTATAAGCACGCCCCCATATACACAGATGGGGACAAAGGGAGCAGCAAAACAAAAACAAACATCCCTTGAACATGGATTTATTTATGCTATACCCAGGGCACATGGAAACGGTGCGGCCCCAACACTTCAAACTGAGCATGTGAAGCCACAGAGTACAAAGTCTCTGGAGTTAGATGTTCATTGATGTGTATTGATAGTTTGCGCACAAAGAGACACAAACAATCATTGTCTGTTTGGTCTGCTTGAATTCCTCTCCCAGAATATCTTGATAATATGCATCCTTGTGATAGTTGGAAAAAACAACAACAATGGTCTGGTGTGTGTTTACTTTCTGAGAAAAGGCCTAGTGTGTGTGAAATCTTCGCTAACAAACAATATTGTTTTTGCTAGGAAACTAACTTAGCGTGATTCCCAAGCTCTTGCTGTAAGAAGCCATTTATGGATGAATGGGAGGAGGCCGTGAGCGGAAAGTCAATTCAAAACTTTTCATTAAAGATTGAAAACCCCCACAGCGGCGTGCCATTCGAGATTCTCTGAGTCACCTGGAAGCTCATTTACTGGCAACTAATTTGAGTCAGTTGGGTGAATGTCTGTTTCTAAGATCTGCAGCTGGCTACAAGCTAAAGTCCACCTTTCTACGGTGGACTTTAGATGCAAAAGTTTCACAAAATTAACGTCATTGTGGGATTTCGTGTTTTTAATATGTTATATCTGGTTGCTGTGCTTGTACCTCTGGACCTGCTTTGGATCCATACATGTGTGTTATAGATGTGTGACATCTATAAAAGAACGAACGACTCACTCACCCTGCCAGCCCGCCGAAGATGTCCTTGACGTAGGAGTAGTCTCCTCCAGACTTGGGGATGGTGACGCCAAGCTCGGCGTAGCACAACGCCCCGATGGCGGTGATGATGCCGGTGATGATCCAGACGATCAAAGCCACGCCCACTGAGCTGGCATTCTCCATCACACCCTTTGGGCTGACGAAGATACCTGAGCCAATAATGTTACC
>NW_005187676.1:452490-459670 GCF_000239375.1 Pundamilia nyererei | reverse complement strand
GTGATGATCCAGACGATCAAAGCCACGCCCACTGAGCTGGCATTCTCCATCACACCCTTTGGGCTGACGAAGATACCTGAGCCAATAATGTTACCTGGTGGAGGGAGAGAGAGAGAGAAAGGGTTCACGTTTCAGAAGTGCTGTCCAAAAGCATTATGGGAAGTAGTTGTCTAGCTTTAGGGCTTGTCCCATGTTATTAGAAAACAAAGTGTGGCTATAAGGGCAACTGCTCTACCAATTTATTACTATCTTGTGATTATTATACAAGTGGATGGCTGATCACTGGTGTATGAATTCACCCAGAAGCACCGAGGGAAAGACTGAGGAAACAGACATATGACAAACTAGACAGGAAATAAATAGTTAGGTCACGAGTAAAATGGAAAAGATGCTTTAAAAAATAAGAGAGAGAACGAGCAGAGTTTCAACAGCAATGAATCAGTCGAGCTGCCTGGCAAAGTGGGAACCTGCGATATGCTGACTTGGCATAGCTATGAGGAGATGGAAGAGGGCCGAGAGCAGGGTTAACGAGTGCAAAGAGGGAGGAGGACTGAAACGTGGACGCAGAGGGGGGAGAATAATGCCCTGACATATTCAATGAGCGTCAGAGAGCAGTTTGCACAGCAGATGAAAGAGACGGATGGTTGGGTTCAGGTCTAACACGAACGCGTTCACTCCTCTGATAAGGCTGACGTTGGCGGTCACGAGAACTGATCAAGTTCAGCTCACCGTGGTTTGAAGGCTTGATGCCATCAGCCACAGGGAAAAGTGCCGGGGTCAAAGGTTGGCTGGGTTAAATCACAGTGAGTGCAGTGTTACAGTACAAAAGTCAGAGATATGAACGATGCTATCATATTGTGCCTCGAGACATCATCAGGTGGATCCTTTGTGGCCGCTATATCTGCAGATAAAGTGTAGTATTTAAGCTGCTGTCGACTCCTGTTCATACCAAGCTGGGGGATTAGGGCTCTAAGTTGTGAATATTATCAAACTACTTCCATTTTAACCAATTAGACAAACTAAACCATTCTTTAGTAAAGGTTTTTAGACATTTTACCTGTGTAATATTAACGCTACATCTCTGTTTATATATCTTCCAGGAAATTATGTGGGCTTTTTTAAATTTCTTGTGTAATACAGGACTGATTCTTCAGGCCTGTATAAATCTAAATCAAACAATTTTTTTTTTAAATCCTCCCTTGTTTGCATACTCATACACACACAATGGTGCTCTATTTAAGCGCTCGTGGTACCTCGGCTTTCTAAGATTAGCCTAATCTAAGTCAAAGGCATGTGCACAACTAAAAACATGCACATTGTTTTTTAGCTGTAACAGACTCCATATGGATCGTGTGCGAGTGGCGAGAGCAGCCGCTGGCTTACATAACGCTAGTTGCAGCTTAAAGGTAAAAAGGAGACAAACAAACTCTTTCTCCCCTGATTTTGTTGACAACTTTATGACAGAAAGTGCCTCACCTTTAACATCTAGAGGCAGGGGGGGGAAAGCAGCCATCTGCTGACTCAGCATTAATGTTGCTTTTCTTGTAAAACGGTCTGGATGGGTGGATTTGCCTGTGCAACATAAAGTTTGGTAGACTTTCCAGAGGCTTTTGAGTGTAAAGTGTCTGATCTATGTTGTTTTGAATGTGTTTATGCTCTGAGCTTTAGATAATGGAGACTTTTTTATAGAGGCAATCAAATGTGCGCGTGCATGTAGTGCGTTCATGTCATGTGCATCATTGCGCACTACGGTGCAAGACTGCTGACTAATGTGGAATCTGCATGTTTCCTGTTCTTACATTTGTTGTTTTACACCCCTTTGTCTCCAAGCAGACCAGGGGGAAAGAGATTTGGGAGGTTTTTTTGGTTTTTTAATGTGGAGTTGCTAAACTCTTTGCAATCTCTGACCAGCTGAGTGCTGCATCACCTTTAAGAAGCAGCCGATAAAAAGTCTGAGCTGTCGAATCTCCACAAAGTTGTTCTTTTTTACATATTTAGGTACATTTTTAACTACAAAATATAAATAATATTTTTTTTTATTAGATCGTTGTTTCATAAAGGAAGAGGATTGGTTTGTGCCCTCTGAGCATATTTCTGTTCCTTGTTTTTCAAAACAAGATTTCATTTTTAAGGAATTAGAAAGACCACTTTTTCATATCTAGGTTTCTAGGAAGCCACATTTTATGTGACTCATAATAGAAACTGGGATCACTGTCTGGTACGTTCAGCTGCCCACATGAGTCACCAGAGCAGTCATGTAACCCCCCCACCCACCCCCAACGAAATAAAAAGTAGCTAAAAAGTAACGATAATTTGCAAATTAAATGATACGTAATTCTTTATGCAAAATAATTTTTTAACATAAAACACCAAAAAAGAGAATGCGATGAAGCAAAAATAAAAACACTTAACGTGCATGTTTTAAGTGGTAGTAAGACTTGGCATTGACAACCAAAATCTAAACAATGCCATGAAAAATAAACACAAAAACACCTGATGCTGGATACAGAAATGAGGCGGTGTTCATGTTAAAACTCCGACTTTAAAACAGATTTAAGATTTTTCTAATCTGGTACAAAACAAGGTCTTAGTCTACATTGCAACAACATATAAACCCATTTAAAATATTTTCAGGCTTAGTTGTGCATAATTATGGGCGAGGCCACTTTGAGTGACAGGAACATGCTGCTTTGTTGTGTTGAGGTTGTAATGAAAGACCTTCTGAGGAGTCTGGTGTTCATCCCCCCCCAGTAAGTACATTTTGTTCCAAAGGTGTTTTTGCAAAGTCAGCATCAGTCTTAATGTCACAGCGGATTAGAGACGCACGTTGCTCAAGAAAGTGGCTAAGACAACTTTCCACAAGAAAAAAGAAAATGCTAAAATGCTACACTCAACACTTTGAAACCGTAGTTTATAAGCCAATGGTTTCCACATTAACCACTGTTTATATATTCAGTCTTTTACATAGACTGTAGATAAATGATGCCTATGTCCCTCTTTTATATACAGCCTATTGTATAAATTAGCTTGCCTGAGCCTCCCTGTGACACCCCTAAAGATATCACTCAACCAAACAGCATCCACAAGTTATAAATGTTAGGCAGCGTGTGTGTGTTTGTGCAGCATTATGATATAACCCAGATGAGCCTTTGCAAAGCTCTGTAGAATTAGTCTTTGTATTTCCCCTCAGCTGCAAATCCCTGTTTAAACAGCTACCAAGCTGAGGCAACCTGCTGCTTGGCCCTCAGCCGGAGCCTCAGACTGTGCATGCGTGCATGCTTTTGAATATGAAAGGAAGGTATTATTACACTGAAGTAATTAATCGGATGTAACTCGCATTAATGGTTTTGATAGCAAGAAGAGGAAAAGAGGAAGCAAAATAAAGGCAGGCTTGTTTGTCTGTTTATCATTAATCTTGCCAATTATTCCTGGATTTAGTCTCTGCAATGTGAGTCAGTTTAAAAAGAAATTAATATTTAATAAAAGTACGATTCATCCAGGAATTTCTTTACATAATACAAAGACTGGAGTGCAGCTCAGACATGGCTAAGCCAGGCAAGCTAATAAAACAGCATTATCAGGGTGGAGCCAAGAATGGCCAAAAGTTCACTTCTAATCCCAGGCTTTGGACCTTTCTGCAGTTACGTGTCTTCATTTGTGTGTGTGTGTACGTGTATGAGCGATAAATGCCTGAACTGTACAATAGGCCATAAAAACATTTGATGTCCTCGTGTGCTTGACCCTTTTCATGGAAACCCAGCAGGGCATGTTCGTGAACCAAAGGATCAGTCGAGTCACCTGAGCTCACGTCTCCCTCGCACATGACGGCGTGAACTGAAGTGGCATGAATGAGTTACTTGGCCAAGGACAAGAGGGCTGAGCGCCGAGGAGTGTGGACTATGGAGGGCTATAAAAACCTCCCGGCCCTGTGCTGCCCCAACATTTCTTAACGATTGGCAGGTAAATGGAGATTGATAAAGCAAGCAGTTTAGATTATGATGAATGCGGGTGTGTTGAAGGGTGGAGCTGAGCTGGTGGAGTAAGGATGCTGTCAGCATGCGCAGGGATCTCCAGCGTCTGATTTCACAGAGTAACAGTTTCATCTCTCCCTGCCACGTCTTTTTTTTGGTACTCCTCTCTTGTTGAAAGCTTCTCGGGATATCAACCCACCCCGCCGTCTCCCCTCTCTTCTCCCGTTGCCGTGGAAACACGTGAATGAGTGACTCATCCCCTGCCCTTCTATTCCTCCTGGCAAGGTCAGCATGAGGACTGCACACTCTGGCAGGACAACCTGTGCCATATTTTACCCCAAAGTTTTTATAGATCAGTTTGTCATGTGATGATGATAATGCATCGAGAGACCCCTGTTGCTGTTAGACAAATGAGGGATGGCTTTCACCGCTCGCGTTAACTGAGTCCATCTAATCCACGAGGATAGTGACAGTGCTAGTAGGCTGATTGTGGTCATTTGAATTGAAATGAAAAGCAATTTCTGGTTATTTGGTAACTATTTTGATTGAAAATCAATCAGTCAACATTTAAAACAATGCTAATCAATCACACACCTGATCCTCATCATCATTGCTTCTATCTCTGACCTTGGAAAGCTTCTTCCAAGAGAAGTTTGCATGTTATGTTACGCTGCAGTACATATAGCTTATTTTACAATTTGCCCCGTGCAATATAAAACAGCACCTTGAACGATTCGAAGACTTAAGGCTTTGTCATCATTTCCTTACTCCTCACTCCTTGCAGTTTAGGGGACTGCTGGAGTACTCAATACTTTATTAAACACTCTAAGCATGAATAGTGGGCATTATCACTACAGGAGTCTTAGTCATGGAGTGAAATTTTTGAAAATCCATAATGAAAATATCAAAATGTTACTGATTTGATCTTAAACTTTACAGTCTTGTGGGTCTTTGCACTCAACATGATACTCAAATACACAGCAAAGCAGCTTTCTATTAGTACTTTTCCTCAAAAGTGTCACGGTGCAGTATTCAGCTGTAATTACAAAGAATGGTGGATTCCCGTGCAAAGGTTCCTGCATTTTACAGGAGTAAGGAGTCAAATAACTGAACTAAAAGTTAAAGTGGCTGGAGAAATGTCTTTAACCCTTTATCTGATGAACCATATATGGTAAGCGGATTGAAAGAAGTAATATGATCCAGTATCACTGTAGGGTTGAAATTTTGAGCTTGTATTTTGGTGTGTGTGTGCATTATAATGGGCTAAAGGTGCATTTTCCAGTCAATCCTAACTAAATTACAGCTGCAGGCTCAGATCAGTCACATGAGCCTAAAAACTGCATGCACCAATCCTCAGAGATGAGTTAAAGTGACAACATCCTGATTGCTGCAGAAAATTGACTACAGAAAAATGATGATAGCTTCAGTGATTGACGACTGCAGGGGCAAGGGGCAGGAGACTGTTCCAGGGCAGACTCAATTACAATATAAGTTTAGTTTGTGGTGTCTACCTGTGTTCAGCTGTTTCCAGCTGTCATGTGAGGTTGCTCTGTAGAGAGTGTGTTTGCCTGTTTTAATCATTTTAAGCATGATGGAGACTTAACGCCCTTTTTGATTAACTACAATATGTGTTGGCAACATTTCTGCCTTGCTTTTAGAGTCACACAAATGATCATCATTATCATAAACTTGTAAACTACATTCATCAAATCTGGAATTTGATCCCAGTGCAGCTTTTTTTTACCCTGCTCATAACTGAAGAGCAGGTGGCTGTATACTCTGATTTTCTCTGCAGTGCTTAGTCCCGTCCCTGTTTGTCATATTCTCATTTTTACACACTTTTCATACAGTCTCAGACCCTCAGACATTCAACATAAAGATTCGTCGCTGTGCTGTCAGACAACAGCCTGCACCACATGTCATTCCCACGCAACAGCAGTGACACTCACCAATAATAATACCGCAGGCGCTCACCAGCCCGATCTCCTTCTTGAGCGCAACACCTCCTCCTGACTCCTTCACAGCGGCACCATCCTTGGCAGATCCCGCCGTGCTGCTGCGTTGTCTTGGGCCGTCCGTCATCTTATTAGATGGACGATTTTATTTCGTTTTAAATGTCTTTTTTATGCACTTGGTGTTGCCCGTGCGCTTGGAGTGCTTGAGCGCAAGCGTCTTCCTTGTGCGTCTTCCTTGTGCGTACAGGAAACGTGCCCCGCTTATCTGATAAAGGACGTTTATCGTTGCTGCTTTCAGCAACTTGATTAATTTGTCAGATTAAGAAAAAAAAAACCTCTATATTAAAAAGCATAAGGTCAGCAAAAAATGTGAAGTGCTTTTTGGAAACCGTGTGCAAAAAGAAATAAAAAAGCGCAGCTTCCTGACAGCTAAGTTTCTTCAAGATTTCCGCGCAGCTGACAAACCAAACAAAGTGATCTCGCGCAGTAGAGCCTGACACAAGCAGCGCGTGATGATAAGTCCGTTTATGGAGAGAAAAACGCTTATTCCAGTGTCAGGTAGGTAATAAATACAGTTACACGGTCCTTGTGTCAAACAAAGAGACACTTCGAAACAAAACAAGAAAGAGCTCTCTCAGTCTTTCCTTGTTCCAGGTGTGAGCCGGAGAGACAAAAACATCCTCTCAGAGAGCTGCTCCAGCAGTGCAGGAAACACTCAGAAGTAGCTCAGCTTTGCCGTAAACACCGACTTGTGAAAACCTTGAACAGAACACTGAATTTGAGTAGATACACGTTCTTCATAGCACCGCCCCACTCCCAGCCCCCTGTCTACTTCGAGTCTGTGTTTTTCTTCTCACGACCAATGAGCTCGTGCTGCGTTACTCATCCCTCCTTCAATAAACAACTAAAACCGCTTTTTGATTAAGAGAAAAGAAAATATATATATGTAGATTCAGTCTTCATTGCTTCTGCTCCCTTTGCCCCCCTTCCTCTGTCATACTCTCTCGCTTATTATTCAAGATGCGGTCTAAATTTAGCTCTTTCACCGAGACGTCACACCTCACGCTGCACGCCACAGCACTGCCGGTGTGTTTTCATCCGTGGGGTCTGTGCAGCTTTACATGGTCACAGACCCCTTTCCCTAAATCGGGGGTGTAACATTTATTTTGATTCTGTGGAGAGAAATTAGTCTGATGATTCACATGCGTGAACCAAGATGTACAAGTGTTCACAGGGATTTGTGTGTAAATCTGT
>NW_005187676.1:446285-452435 GCF_000239375.1 Pundamilia nyererei | reverse complement strand
CCACATACACACATATATTTTACAAATAGATCCAGACCTGAACAAACATATTTTCTTTATTTCTACCTCACCACATATATGGTGTTTTTCCGGGCCAAAGAGTTTCCTGTGTGTGCAGATGTCTAAGAATGTTTGTGACATTTTTTCACTCGCCTATAAATCATCGAATATGCCTAAAATGATCACCTGATATGGACGAATCACGTTGCTCGTGCACGCCATGCTTGCAGTTTTTACGGTGTCAGTTTCACATGTCAACAAATGTAAATGCGTTTAAGTACAACCGGAAAACTGGCACATCTGACTTTCCGTGTCACTGCCAAAAAACAAACTCTTTTTTTCTTCTAAATAAAGTGGATAACTCGTCTTTCCACGACTAAAAACTGAGATTTTTTTTTTTTATCATATGTCCCAGTTTTCTTAAACATGTGGCTCCGTGAAGCTGACACCAAATCCTGGAGTGCACGTGCACGGTGATGGTGTGAAGCGTGGCACAAACACTCTTGGATATGTGTACACTACTCTGTGAACGTGAAAAACATGTGACACTGAAATTAAAAATGCTTGTGATCCCTGCTTGTTCCGGTTTGGATGTAAAATGGTTTTGTGCCTGTTCACATTTGTACTGCAAACCCACATCTGGAAAGACTTAGAATTACACACATTTATACATTTTAGTTTACAGCTGTGGATCGCATCATCCGCATGTATCAACCTTCTGAGAATATTTTCTCTCTATAAACCCTGAGCTGCCCCCAGTGAGTGTGTAGGTGAACATTACACGAGGCGCTTAGGCACCGCATAAAAGGTAGAACTCTATCAGGAGCAGTTGGCGAGTGTTTGCAGACGTATCAGGAACTTCCGTGCAAACTCGCTGCCAGCATCCCGAGCTCACAGTGATTGGAAGGAGGTTTTTGATCCTGCACCACACATCTCCTTGCAGCCTCCAGCAATCACTCACAAACCAGCTGAGGTTGCCGGGGGAAACCAACCAGCCTTTAAGCCTTTATGGCTGAGGGCTAAAGAGCGAAATACACTGGTTACACAGCAACATTGTAAACATCCTGCATGCGATGTTGTTGCTTCAGAATCTTTGGGCTGCATGTTTTTTTTAAATAAATCTATATTTAGAATTCACATAATGATGGTTGCTCTTGGAAAATCAGTTATAATGATAAAAAATGTGTTTTTAAAAACAATTTGGCGCCTTCAGAGAGAAGGGTCAGAGAATACGAAGAGAAAAAAACAATTTGTGTGCACTACTCGAAATTACACTCTCTCTTTCTTTCTCTGTAAAAACTTGCATTGTTACCTCTTATTGTAGTGTGTCCAACCACCAGTATTTGTAGGTGCTCAGCTAAAATAGAAAAGATCTCTATATAAATATATCTTAATCCTTCTTGAGCTGACACCTAACTGAATATTGTGCAGAACACGAGCATGTCTCTTTAAAAGCCAAAGCACTGAAGTTCACGCTTCTTCCAGATTTTCCCCTCACTGTCTCAATAACTGGTGGGAATTTCTCATTTTTCCTTTCTCCCTGAAGAGATAAGAGGACAGCTGGAGTAAGCAGTCCCTGGCGGTGTAGGAGACACAAGGACACTCATTCAGCGCAGGAGCTAGCTGGCAGGATGAGAAGCCCTGAGCCAAAGTGCTTCACAACACATTTACTGTCAAACATCTTTCCCTTTATTCGCATTTCCTCTGATTTTATAGGAAAGCTTCACCTGAGAGACCCCCAGCAGCACTTCCTGAACAACTGTTGACTCATGATAGCGGAATAGACGACAGGCGTTACATATCTTGAGTTATTGAATCTACAAATCTGTGCGAGGCCTTGCTTTTCTGTGCCGAGTGAACAAAACAACAAGGTCACCTGAATCGCTGCAGACTGGATTGAAATGACCCAGATTTTTGTCATCGCAGACAAAAAAGTTCATACTGCAAATCCACCTTTAGTCACGAACGCATTCATCACGTGTTTCATCATTAGGAAAGTAAAAATAAGTGGACCAGTTTGTTGTAGTAACTGAGCACTGAGCAGGTTTTAGTGGGTCAGCAAGTACAGAAACTAGACCTCCCTTTAGCTATAGTCGTGCCTGAAAAGAAATTAAAACATTAATAGTCCAACTTTTACTTTTTTCCTCCTTTCATGACTCAGAAAATTATGCACATTAAACAGAGTACATATATATGTAATACACAGCGTGTTGGAGGTGTTCTCTCTCTGAGATTCAGAAGCACAAGAAGCCAATAACCAATAAATGAATTCAGCATTATCACTTGATTACGTTCGTGTATTGACCGCCTTTCATTTAAATGTATCAGACAGAACAAAAGTTAATCTAATTAAAGTTCCTTTAAAGAAATCGACCTCCTTAATTTAATTTTGAATTAATGATTAGTTTAAAGATGTAATGTGTGGCTATAATGAAGACTGAAGCTCAGCCTCAAACACCCTTGTGTGTCTGGGTTTTGGTCGACACTTTAGAGGTTTAATTACGGCTTTAACTAAATCAGGTACTCTGTGTTTTTGTACCCGATGAAGGTCGGTTGGACTGAAACGTTGTGATTTGATAAAATGAGACAGTGTGCAAAGGTTCTTATTTATAATTTCTTTTTCCAGAGGAGGTTTAGTTACTCAAAGTAAAATGCTCTGGGTCTGTTTTTCCTCTGTCACCATCATCAGCTAACCAGCCGAAAGCTGCCAAACACTCTGATCCACATAAACAACAAATTAAATATCACACAATGAAGTCAAGTTACAAAAATCTCAAGTGTTTTATATTTAAATATATTCTAATATAAATAAACACAGGCAGGGGAATTAGATTGCTCTCTTTCTTCATTATGTGTAAAAACCCTTGTGATTATCGGCTGATCAAGCTAACTTTGTGATCAAACACTGGCCCCTTTGCTTCTGATAGTGTTGACTGTGCTGGGCTGCAGATACAGAGGACACCTGATCCTTGATCGTCTTCCTCGCTCGCTGATTGAAACAAAGCAGCCTTCTGTAGGCATTGTTTGGCTGATTAGATTGGACTGTTTCTAATTACGTCACTATAATTGTAGCAGGATAAAGAGCTCTGATAAAACACTTACCAGAAAATAGGTTTGAGAACTGACCAACACTGCTTCTCTAAAGAAAAGATATAACTAGGTCAGTCATTTAATCTGTTTAATTAAAAGGCCATAGCTGCTTAACTGGTCATCTAATCAATAACATTTCTACCTAACAATGCTTGCAAAATCCCATACAGTGCTCACTCTGATGCCAGCGATCCTTTTGGTTTCCTCTTTTTAAAACAGGCAAAGGAAATGTTATCTAATGCAGGGTCAGTATTCGGTAAACACTCCTTTGCTTTTACTCATCACGTGCCCTGCAAACAGCTTAAAGGAGGGGGTCAGTATTTGCAGAGGTCACAGGCATTTCAACAATAAATGGCTTGTTTTTGTTAAATTTGTGTGCGCACATGTGTGTGTTTGTCCAGCATTTGTGCAAAGAGATAAGGCTCAGAGAGTTCCTGATAAAACCCTGGACACGAGCACCGAGACAGCAGTGCAGGAAAAAAGAAGCGTGGAAGTTGAAAGAGGCTTAAAAAATATTTATGCATGCTGAGTCAGAAAGTGATTATTAGATGAAGAGTGTGAACCAGGGATGTCAAACTCATTTTACATAATGGGTCACATCCAGCCCATTTAGATTTTTTGTGGGATGGATCAATGAAAGTGCACTTTTTATTAGTTTACAGAAGTTTAACTGCACATTTAATCCCTGAGGTATCTTATATAAAAACAGGAAGTGCTACTTCAACAGAAAGAAATCGTCCTTGATGTCTTGATATCTGTTTTGATGGCCTTTGGGAGGCTGAAAAACCTTAAAATGCAATTAAAAGTCCAAATTTTATCTTCTCCTTCACATTTTCCAAAGTCATCCAGTGAGCTCGATTGAAGACTTTGCAGGGCCAATTCTTCCCGTTGAATCTTATGTTTGACAGCGCTGGTGTAAGGACTTTATTCGGAGTATGATACAGATACTTTTCAATGACCTTAGTCATCATTTGGCTTTTCCTTTAATCCCACCATGATACGTGTTAATGTTTTTCTTAAAGGTCTCAGCAAATATTTGATTGTGATGACTCTGATTCAGACAAATCATCACACTCATACATGCCCATGCTATTACACTGCCTTCTCCATGTCTGACAGATGATGATTTTCTCTTCCCATCATTCTTTTAAAAGATAATCTTGGTTTCAATTGTCGGAAGATTTTTTTTCTCAGAACTGTGCAGACTCTTTAAAATGTTTCCTGACAAAGTCTAGTCAGGCCTTCTTGTTCTTGAGTGTAAGCAGTGGTTTGAACCTTGTTTTACACTCATGGACGCATCTCTCGGGAGTGTTCTAGAATAGAATAGAATAGAATTCAACTTTATTGTCATTGCACATGCACAGGTACAGGGCAACGAAATGCAGTTTGCATCCATCCAGAAGTGCTTTAGTGAGATAGATATATTACAATACATATTAGCAATAATAATTCTGGACTTGGTTTGATGTTGTAACAGAGAGTTTTTTATCCTTATCATATTCTATGCACTCGCTCAGGCTTTTTTAATATACTGAATCTATAGTAACTAGTAAATTATCCCTTATTTATTCCATAATTTATTCCAACGTCTTCACACTCTGCACCATTGCTCAATAAATATGCTTTGTTGTTACTGTCTATGTCTCATTGTCAGTATTGTCTATTCTGTTGCGTACACTGAGAGCAAAGAAATTGGCAGAGCCCAGTTCCTTATATGTGTACACATACTTGGTCAATAAAGTTGACTGTGATTCTGAAGGGAACATGCCAAGATACTACTCGTCAGCCAGTCATCCCATAAATGTCTCATAAATTTTAGAATTTAATCTTCCACTCTGCACTTCCGTCGTGTCCTAATTGTTCGCCTTAAATCCCCTGTGGCAGTGCACAGAGGCAAAATTACAAAAACTGTGTTTTGTCCAATATATTATGGACCTAAGTGCACCAGACCTGCAGCCTCTGGCAGAATGTGACAGACGTGTTGACTCTGAGTGTTAGTTTAAGACGTTTATGATCATTGTTAAACTACCTCAAATGAAAGGTGAAAGTCTTTGCTTTGCCTCGCACTCACTGTTTAAATTCCAATCCAATATGCAGCAGACATGCATGCACTCTATAGCTATACTGAAAAACTCTGTACTGAAATCACGAATAAGTCTAAAGACCAGAGTTTATATGTCTAGAACTGAAAGTTTTGGGAGGCTGTTTTAAGGAACAAGTGCTGGAACAGACATAAAATGTTAGAGGAGTGGCAGCGTGAGCTGAACTTCAGCAGCACATCCTGAGTCAGCTCCTGCTGGGAGCTTATCAGTGTGGTAAAGCCTGCCGTGGCTCTCATATTCAGATAGTGCTGCACATATACACATACCTGTGTAGGGGGGAAATATGCACACAGGACTGTTCTTATACAGACACAATGATATGCGCTGACATATAGAAAAATATACTCTTTAGATAATTTTCAGTGCTTTTGAAAAAACCAGCTCTTCACTCTTTCTTCAGGTTTTCACTTCTTATACATTCACTCTCCTACTTAATTGCAGGGATACTGATGTAATAACCTGTAACATATGCATTCACGTAAACTGCACTCACATGCACACCTGGCAGGTGGCAGATTGGGCAGTGAACAACCAAGATTCTCCAGATATGGCAGTTAATGAGTAACCCCGCTGTTCCAGGTTGTTTGCTACTCAGTGGCTGGAAAATTGGAACAATAACATCCAAACCAGGAGGCAATGGCTGTGGAGCCAGGCATGCAGACCACAGGAGATGAAAGACCGGACAGTAAACACCAACAGTAATGGCTGCTTGACCAGAGTCATGTATGAAAGCTGTAAAAGCATCATATGAGTGCGATGGGGCAATAGGATCGAACCACCGACCTTCTGATTAGTGGCTGACCTGCTCTGCCACCTGAGCTACAGCCACCCCTGATCCCACGTGACGAATCCTACTTCCGGGCCTAAAGTAGTCTGCGTTTAATATGGCTTTTGTGTTGTTAACATGTTTAATGTTTTGTATTTTCTTCTATTTAATCTCAAAAAGCTCCTAAAACAG
>NW_005187676.1:443380-445591 GCF_000239375.1 Pundamilia nyererei | reverse complement strand
CGTCAGACTGAACAACCGGATAGGATTACCTCTGCTCTTTGCAACCAGGTATGAAAAATAGGCAGCCCTCGCATTTCTCATTGCATTGTCAAAAGAAACTAAAAGATCCTTGTGTCATGGTAAACTGTGTGGCAGCAAGGTTAGGACCCAAATGCAGGACTCTCAAATGGAAAACTCAACTCAAAGTGGCAGCTTTATTTGCTGGGGAAAATGCTCTAAAACAAAATACATGAATACTCAAGAAACAAACTAAAAATCTCCTGACTAGCAACTAAGGACTTGAATGGACTGGAGAACATGGAACTAATGCAAGAACACACCGCCAATGTACGACACTACAACAAACAGAGAAAAAACTGAATACACTGAACACTGGACAAGAAGCTATCAAAGTAAAACAAGAAACATGAGACCTTCACAAAGATGCAGACTTGACACTGTGACATGGCGACACGGCCGACTGGGGGAACAGATGGAACGGGATACACGGAGACAAGAGTAAGTAAACGTGGAAGACAGGGAAGGCATAGTGACGCAAAACTAGGAACTATAAATATAACTTCAACCAAAATTAGACAAACTGGGTCAAAAACCCAGTACCGTGAGATCCGGTACCGTGAGTGAAGGAGGTGATCTGACGCTGAAGCGCACCTGGGTTGTGCAGCAGGACAATGATCCAAAACACACCAGCAAGGCCACCTCTGAATGTCTTAAGCAAAACAGAATGAAGACTTTGGAGTGGCCTATTCTAAGTCCTGACCTGAATCATACTGAGATGCTGACCTTAAAGAGGCAGTTCATACTCAAAAAAACCTTCCAGTGTGGCTGAATTACAACAATTCTGCAAACATGAGTGGGTCAAAAATTCTCTTTGGTGCTGTTACAGACTCATTGTCAGTTGCCGCAAATGCTTGATTGTTGCTGCTAAGTTTGGCCCAACCAGGTTTAGGGGCAATCACTTTTTCCCACAGGGCCATGTAGGTTGATTTTATACAGCTGTGGTAATGGTGCTAGAAACACCTGAATTAAAAGATTAAGCGTCTGTGTGACCCAGTGCTTTTGTCCACTGAAATAGGCTAAGCCAAGCTGAATTCAAGACTCGTCTGTTTCAATATGTTTACTGATATCAGCAACGAAGCAGTAAGGCACAAGGACAAAGGTGGAAAAAAGTTTTTTTTTACTTTAATTTTTACTTTAATTGAATTTAATTGAATCCATAAAATCCCAAATAGCATTAAGAGAATCCACTTTAGTTTATTGCACTAACATTCATGTGTCTGCAGACCTTTGCACAGCTCTACCGACTGGGCATTACAGTTTACTGTTGCATCATCATATATTGATTTAATGAAGAGAGAAAATGCTGTGCTTGAATGGCCTCTTCTGCTAAATATAGCACACTTCTTGGAAGCACAAACTGTGTTGACTGCATTCTGGAAGCTGAGAGTTTTACCCTCACGTACAGAATTGATTTCTGCTTTGCAATCATGTGACAAAATTTGAGATTAAGTCAAAAGTTTTTTTGTTTTTTTTTACATGATCCCAATCCTTGCTCCGGTCAGATGTAGCAGAAGCCAATTAAACGAGAGATGAAAGAGAAAAGATTACTGCCCTGCTAAATGAAAAATGACACGCCACCAGATTCTTCAGGGAAGTCCTGGGAGAAAAATTACGCTGATCTTCATCTTGTTAAGCCATGAATGTGGACATGCGGCAGAGCCATTGCAGCTCATCTGGCTAATGCACTGCTGAGCTGAGCCTCCCTGCTCTTTAACAACAGCTCCACATGTGTTGCCTTTTCCCTCAGCATGCAGTACCTTATAATCTTAATGATGCAACACGAGCTGACTCGAGTCTTGTTTTTTGTGATTGTCAAATAGATGAAATCCCAAAACTGGTTTTTTTTGTTATGTTAGTGTGAGAAAAAAATATACAACACGTTTTATTTGGTTGTTGTTTCTTCTAACCCTCGATCACATCTTTTCAGCTGCCAGCCACACACACACAACAACCACACCTCAGGTCCCAGCACATCCTTTTATAGGCGAGACATGAATAGCTGATTGAGCTCCGGTGTGTCTCAGCCTCCCCTGCCACTGCCCGAAACCCAATGCTATGGGCTCAAAATGTGGTCATAAATTCGTTTTGTACTTGTAAATCGGTTTTGTACTTGTAAAAAAGATTTGTATGTGTAAAAAAAAATTGTGTGTG
>NW_005187676.1:423857-442615 GCF_000239375.1 Pundamilia nyererei | reverse complement strand
TTTATGTCTCTTCCACGATGTTATTTCTCTCTCCAACAACATAGGTTACAATTAGATTAGCATGACCAATTATGCAAATTAGGCGATGACGTCATTTAGCGACTTCTAGCGACTTTTAGGACAACCAATAGCGATTTTCCTTACTGAGGACTTGGCAACACTGGGAGAGCGGCTCTGGATGTGAAACAAAGCCCTAAATTTACGCTGTTAGTAAAAGCACCAATAAAGAAGACTCCGTGTTCAGATTGACTGAGAAATAACGGTTTTGGCATATATGAATGCTTCGATGATTTGATTTTTAGTTTTTAGATTACATCGCCAAGGTAGTATGGCGGCGTGGTGGTTCGCACTGTTGCCTCACAGCAAGAATGTCCAGGGTTTGAGCCACCATCTGGCCTTTCTGGTGGAGCTTGTATGTTCTCCAACTTTCTCCAGACATGCAGTTTTAGGTTAATTCATGGTTATCTTGCCCATAGGTGCGAATGGTTGTCTGTCTCTCTGTGTTAGCCCTGTGACAGACTGGGTGATTTGTCCATGTGGCAGCTGGGATAGGCTCCCATGACCCTAAATTGGATAGATGAAAGAAAATTGAAGGATGGATTGAATAAATCACTCTTTTCTTTCCTCCAACTTAACCTAACCCTTGTGAAGTTAGGTTAAGCTACTTGCTAATTTAACCTCACATGCACATTTTGTTGCACTGTGGGAGGAAGCCAGAGTACCCGGACAGAACCCACCCAGCCGAAGGGCGAGGGCTCACCTTCCACACAGAAAGGCGTTCAGAGAGTTTGCTCTGTCAATCAGAAAAAAGATGAATTAGGACAAAGACTGAGACAAAAGATTTTAGAGGCAGTCGCTGGCTTTTATTCAGCTGGTTTGCTTTTCGTTGAGAGCAGCAAAGGTCACTGGGTCATTTTAGGTGTTGCGTTTTTGTAATGCGTGTTTTCCTTCCTTTATCCTCAGCTGTTGATGAGTGGGTTCCTCTAGTTACAGTAAATTCAATCCTTCACCTGTACGAGCCTGTTCAGCTTCTTCACAAGCAGGCTGCAGCTTTGGACACCCAATACCAAGTGAAAAACGATCTTGCCTGCAATTTGATTGTGACTGAGCGATGGCAGGTGAACATTACTAAGCCCTGGATAATGGCACCATCTGATCAAGCAAAGGGAGCAAGTCAAAACATCTTCATTTGGGACTGAAGGACAGCACTGGGAGGGGATGAGGAAGAATAGGAAGAGGAGGTGTGAGGTATGCAGAATGTCATAACTCCTGACCAAAAAAACTTTCCCAGGGAACATAATGTAATAGTTATAATAACAAACATGAAAACAGCTCTTTTGTGCTTTCTGGCACGGACGCCTCAGCTTTACCGGTGTATGAAATGAATGGAAGGAAGAAATAACATCCAGCCTTCCTCAGCCTGCTATTTAAATCTGAGGGAAAGCAACTGATGAAAGAAAAAGCCCCGACTGTTTGTTTCCATTAGGATAAATCGGTGTTCCTACAATGATGTTTTTACTCCCACTATAGATCCTTTGCTTTGCTTGCTGCAAACTCCAAATAAGGAGCAGAACAGTGACATCCCGTCTCACTGCTTATTGTTTTCCAAGAAACCTCCTTGTCTTTCCAGGTCTGGGGGACGCTGAGCGCACGTCCTACCCGAGGCGTGTGGGGTTAGCAACATGACGTAGTGCTTATTCACATTCATGTATCTATAAACACTTATTGACAGAAACATAAGACGGGGATTGGACAACAGAGGGGAGAGGAGGGGAAAGGTAGATGGACAAAAAGAGAGGTGTGGGAAGCGAAGAGGTGCAGAGAGAGGAAAAAGAGGGAAGGATGGGGAAAAAGTTTGTGAAATTGTGCACACGAGAAAGGAATGTATGACTTTCTAGTGAGAAAAGACGGAGGAGCGAAGAGAAGAGAAAGCAGAGACTGATAGGCAGTGAGAGGAGGCGGGGAGGAGGAGGAGAAGGAGGTGTGTGAGGCTGGGCGTGGAGATGGAAATTTGAGCCATGTGTTTACCATGTTCCCAAAAACATAAGAGTACCTGGGACAATGTGTTCGAATCACACATACTGAGAATGAGACCTAAATACACTGAATGAGTACGGCTGGTTTTCAGGTCCTGGGGACATTCTGTAAGCGGTAAACACCAAGAGGAATTTTACTCTCCGGTATATGTCCAGCTGCTTTTCTTGGACTGCACTTATATAAAGGCTCAACTTATCATTATATAGGAAGAAGCCTTTTTCCTTGTCAACTTGAAATGGAAGCTCACTGTACACTTTCGTGTTTTAGCTCATTTACTTCAGCTTACCCATCCATTAAATCCCATTTATCATTTTTTAAAATGTATTATTTTACAAACTGAAAGGATTTGTGACTTTTTTCACAGCTTCCATCCATTCGTCTGTTTTCCTCCTTGATTTTCGCTATCTTGATGTGGATTTATAAAGCTTTTCTCTTACTTTTTATCATGTGTGTACTCTTCCAGTTGTGGCTGCTCATATTAAACGTTGCCACAGTTTGAAATAATGAGATCAGTGTGTGCAAAGGTAATCCCAGTGAACCAAAAGCTTGGGTTTCAGGCTGCTCTAGACACACTGTTTCATACACATAATCCCCACCCACCTGCTGTTCAAACCTTCTGTTTGTGAGGGTTAGCCAAAAAGAAGAAAGGGTTAAAGGGAGATGAGTTAATACATCAAGCAGCATCAACCTGACTGAGGGTCCAGGCCCATCCAATAATTTTATTGTTTAGTCCCACTGAGTGATTCTTGAGCTAATATTATACCACGCACATTCACAGTTATGCCGATCTGCCTGATCTGTATTAATGAAACGTCTGAATAAAACATCACCTCCCGTGCTCGGGATCTTGCTGCGTGCGTCTCTGGATCAAACTCGAGCCAGGCTGAACTCATTTGCGTCTTGTCTTATTGCTTGTCTTGCACGGTGATGCCCCATTAAACTTAATCACAGTTGATACACTTAATGTTTCTCACGCGGCTCTTTATTTGCTCAGATAGCCGAATTCACACTCACAATTCACACTGGGTCACACTGGGACAAAGGACAGTGATTTGATCTCTGTGCTAAAAGAATAGAAAGATATCTGTTAGGGGAAAAAAGTGAAAATTCAAAGTGAAGTGCAGAAAATGAGATTCTGCGTGTTGGATTCATTGATTAAAATACAAAAATTCGAGGAAAAACAAGGAAGCGCAGTCACGCCGATCAGCTGAGTTTGTTTTGTTCCTGTAGATACTCGACTGTGGTGGAGAGAGGATGACGGACAGATAAAAAAAAATCAGAGTGAGTTGTTTTTCACATGAGGCAGCATATAGAGTATCCTCTTTTTTCTGTCTGTGCGTGCTGCGTGTATTCACTTCCCCCCTCGGTGAAGGCCCTCCCTGACTGTCAGCACTACCCAGCTGTTTTTATGGAAGTCTGGCTGAATCCAGTTCCCACTGCCTCAAGACACGACCTCATCTTACACCCCTTCTCCTGCTCCTCCCAGCCTCCCTCCATCTATCGATTGCAACATTTCCCCCTTTTTTTGCTTACTATCATCGTTCCTTTGATTTTTGTCATTGTCCTTGGTGTACTGTTGTTTACCACTTAATTTCACATCGTCTTTTTCTGTCCCCCTTTTTCCGTTTTTTTTTTTTTTTTGCTTCCTGTCAACCCCCCCTACCCA
Organism: Pundamilia nyererei; assembly: GCF_000239375.1. Taxonomy (NCBI): domain Eukaryota; kingdom Metazoa; phylum Chordata; class Actinopteri; order Cichliformes; family Cichlidae; genus Pundamilia; species Pundamilia nyererei. The sequence goes on along the minus strand of NW_005187676.1, from coordinate 438,912 downwards.
CCCCCACTGTTTACCCTCCTCTCCTGGCTCTTGAGTTCTTCTGCTTCTCCTGTCACCAGCTTTCCTTTTTTCTTTTCTCTTGTTTGTCCAAAGAAACAAGTTGAGAAAACAAAAAACAACATGAACTAAAGAGCATAGAGTGTATTGGTATATTCAGACACGTATGTCTCACTGCTTTCTGTCCAGATATACAGGATGTTAAAGTGTGGAAGCCCCAAGTTGCTGGGTAAGCTGTTGTTTTTGTCCCCGTCCTTCAGGTTCCCTCAGGTGGTCAGCCAGGGCTTCTGTTTCTGCAGCAGGCAGAGGGCACATGAACAGAAAAGCACAACTAATCTAAAACTGAAATAAACAGAAACAAAAGCATTCTTTTTTTATTTGTTATTTAATTAAGAGCAAAAGGGCCTGAACAGGTTTGAACATAAAAATACTAATAAAGGGAAATCATGGATCATTTATCTGGTTGAAACAGGTTACAAACAGTGTTGAAAATATGACCACATAAGCCGACTTTTATGATTACGATGATGTGTGCTGCTCTCGTTTGTGTTTGTGATCTTCTTGTTCCTCCAGTTTAGCTCCTTGAGCAGAGCCACACTGCTTCCTAGTGAAGTGAAACAGTGTTAAACAATGAAAACTGACCACTGTGTGCTTTTGGGGATCTTTCTACAGTCTTCTTCCCCTGTGTGTAGAACTTTGATGCCCCTCCTCTTTATGTTCGATGAAAGGTTTTAACCAATCAGCCGTCTTCTCATGCACAACATCATCGCTGTTGTTTGAGGGATGACAGATCTGCTTGTTTCATCTGCATATTTTTCACCGTACATAACAAAGTAGCTACACAAATGGAAAATATATTCAGTTACTCGTGATGTGAGCTTTCCCAGAGAACAGGCAGTGTAAGCCTGCTTAACAAAACACACAAAAAAACACAAAGCTAAGTGTTAATTCCTACAAAAATGCTAACATTGACGCACATGTTCATTCTCAGTCTTGGACGCTTGCTTGACTTGTGTTTGTATTTGATATATTACTTACATTGATGGTACATAAATCGTTTTCACAGACCTCATTTGGACATGTTAATGGACAGTAAACACGGAAGTAATTAATGAGCTTAAAAATGGTTCTTCTTCCATTCAGATGGTCCAGGACCCTGATATTGCACTACTGGCCCACCGGATTGGAGTTAAACACTGACTGGAGCAGGACTACTATGACTGTGTTTATCCTGATGTGATGCATAGTTACGGCTTAAGTAAAAAAAGACCTGTGGAGACAAAAAGGTCATTCCAGTGAAAATTGGATAGAGATGAAGTGCGTATTTTTAGAGGGTTAGGAGTCGGCACGGTTAAGATCAGAGGAAGTCTTCAGGATTTCAATGATGGAAGCAGGACTGTGTGTATGTACAGTCATGTGTGTGTTCGCTATATGATCTACCACTCTCGTGAAGCTGTAGAATCTAACACCTTTCTTCTTCGTGGACCTTTCCCACGATGACTCTCTCCCAGCTTCTCTCTACTCTGCTGTGTGCATTCATCATCCTTTAGGATGGGAGGATTAGTAAAGTGGGCTCAAAGAGGATCACAAATAATTACAATCCATTACAAGCCCCCGCATCATTTAGCAAAAGAAATATGTCAAAAGACCAGTGAAGATCTTCAGTGGATGAACTCAAACCAGACTTTTGCTTTGGCTGACGGTGCTCTCTCAGCGTGGTTCAGTCTTAGTTTTCAGTGGATTAGGATTGAAATGTAGTAAATCTATTACATGGGAGCGTTTGTTTTCCTAAACTTGGTCTCATCAGGTGTCATTTTTGGTTTTTACGCATTCTATCAGGCAAAATGCAGTTTTATTACCTTTTAATTTTTTTTATTTTACCTCCATTCCTGCTCATTTAGCAAGATGAGATTCTTACGGGAGGAGGGACCACAGCCATTTGGGAAATGTGGAACTGAAAGGGATGCAAACCTCAACAAGAACACAATGCACTCATATTCATAGAGGATGTGTAACCGGCGATTGCGTTAAATGTACTAAACTCTTGTTTCGGTTGTGTTCAGATCTGCATGCGGACAGATGCAAAGCAGCTGCAGAGACACAAAATGCCCCAAAAAGATTCGAACTAAAGATGCAGATCTGAGCAGCACATCGTCTGTATCGTTGGAGTCATTTTGATCTCTGTTAGTCTTTGCTCGCTTACCATCGCCCAGCAGTTAACGTCAAAGCTGCAGAAGTTTCATTAGACAAAGTCACGTGCAGAGACTGTGCAACATTTAGCACTCAGAGCATGTTTGAATCCCTGCTGCGCCTGATATGAATGTGATTATCAGTCCGTTCACAGGTTTTTAAATTGGGTTTGCTTTTGCTTGCTGGAACAACAACACCTACTGATTGGTCACGCAATTCATTTTCAGTGACAAAACAGGACATGATGGACAAATAACTTAATGACAGCTGACAGCAAGCGTGATCATATTATATTAGTTTTTCTGCAGGATTAACTAGAGGTTAATTATAAACTGAAATAAATGTGAGTCCTTGGGGTCGATCCTCTCAAGGATGATGTTTCCTTGCAGGCTGGTTGGACTTTAAATTATTTATGCTGTGTGTGAGTGCAGTCTGAGCTATAAATAGCTTCAGCTAAACATAAAGCCACTCGCTTTACCACAGCCATCTTACACACACACAGTTGTGTTTTACCCACAAATACACACGTTCATTCACATCTACACTGTCGTGCGAGATGCCGTGTTATGTGTGTTATCATGCAGGCATATTTGATCTTCTGGATGTCCGCGCAAGACTCACACAATCTGCAGTCTGCTCCAGTGTCAAGCTTGCTGTGCAGCATCTGTACGAGCAGGGTTACACGGGCGTTACCAGCCTATAGCGGCTCGCTCTGCTTTGTTCATTAATAGATTTTCCAAAGGACGTGAACTTTGCAAAGATGCAGAAAAAAATGGTAAAGGTCAGAGTACATATGCAGCATAAGGTTTTCTTCCATCAATGATTGGCTGAATCATGAGTCACACGAAAGGAGAGAATACACTGAAGGCTGCAAGTCACTCACTAGAAGTGAGTGAATAGATTGAAAAAGATACATCATAAATGAGTTTAAATATGAAAAATTAGAATAATGGATGTTTTGCTCTTAATGTGACACAGTTTCTGTTGTGTAGGGCTGAAAGACTTCACCAGTCAGTCAGTTAACATTCACCCCTCGTTGGACATCGTGGAAGAGGGGTGTGCATCTTATAGTTGTTCAACTAGTCTGTGCTGTTCCACCTGCTTCTGATGTTATTAGTCCATTTAACACGTGTTATCAGCAGAAATCAGCCAAAGTGGGCGGCTGTTCACCGTCAAGATGATGCCACGCTGTGTCAGTAATGTTGAGGCTGTGTTTTATTCCAGTAAGGAAGTAATGTTTATTTAGTTGGACCGTTTAAGGAAAAAGTTTCACAAAATGCTTAATGTGAGTCAAAATGGTGATAATGAATGAAAACGGTATTTTTCTCCTGCACTGATCGAACGCACATGTAGTGCCAGCAGGGGAACTTTGACCCACTTGTCTACAATATTAAACATTTCCCTGCACAGGCAACAGGAGACTAAATATAATATTGATAATATGACTTGGCTAAATATGCAGTATATCTATATGGCAGTGAAAACTACATACAATTACTGCATACTCTGTCATCTTCATTTACAGTTTTCATTTTCATTTACGGTGTATTTTAGTAATGCCATGCACACTGCTAGCTTTGCAGGAAGTGAAGGCCACAGCCTACACACATGCCAACATTTGTGTCTTACGAATTGCGGCGACAGCTACTCAGTTGGTTTTAAAACTGCAAACCAAAGTATTGCATCAGCAGACGTGAATTTGTCATATGCACAAAACCTTACTTCCTTCTTCCCCACACATTCTCTCAGCAATATGCACACAACCACAAACATGCAAAAATACTCACATTTCAGTTATACTAACAGCAGCAACAACTGAAACTTGAAATGGAAGAGATTTCAATTATATTATATTACTGAACTTATATACTCTTGACACTTAATTAGATACAGTGTGCAAGTACCTTGTTACACCTTTTCTGTACCGTACCTCAGTTTTCTATTCTTAGCTGACAGGAGTGGTATTCAGTGTGGTCTTTTGCTGCTGTGGCCCAGCTTCAGGGTTTGTTTTGTTCTATCTTCACAGATGCTCTTCTGCAGACCTTGGCTGTAATGAGTGGTTATTTGAATAACAGGGCAACATGATGTATAGAAGGACACATGTGGTCGTTCACTGCGCCTGGTCTCACCTCTGACATCAACAAAGCACCAATAGCTACACCACGTTCAAACTCACTTAAATCATCTTCCTTTCTCATTTTGATCCCTAGTTTGAACTTCAGCAGGTCATACTGAGTCATGTAGACTGAGTTCCTGCTTTTGGGTGTACTGATTAGATGTTTGCATCAACGAGCAGGTTAGCATAAAGTGCCCAGTGAATATAGAGGTGTTAAATAGTTATTACTTTTTGCTTAATAAAGCCTCCTATTGCTTATCATTAGTAGAACAATTAGCTTTTATTTATTTATTTGTTGCATTTTCTGAATAAAATGTTCTCTATATGTATTAAATGTATCAAAACAAGTCATTTCTGACACGATGCTGATGAAACCTGTCAACAAAAAACATTAATGACAGCAGAGAAAATGCACAGTGGAAAGTAACACTGTGCATTGCTTAAGTAGTTAATGCACCTGTATCCAGTACCAGTCTGGGTACAGGTGCCTGTATCTTGTTCATCGCGTTCTCCCCCTAGCGGTCTCATTGTGTCAGCACATCCTTGATCATGTACTGATGTGCAGCCGCCGGCAGGGGGCGGTGTAGCACAAGTCTGTACCAGCCTGGACAACCCTTTTCTGCATATGAGAGCAGCGAAGCAGCAGGCGGTTAACAGGTTAGTAAAGTTGTATTTTTGTTTGTATACAGATCCATAGTGACTTGGATGAAAGCAAAAAAAACCCCTGTGGTTTCTCATCAAAACATTTTTGTTGCCGCCGCCGCCAGTTGAACCATCTTTGTAGGGTTTACATCACCAACTGTTGCTAATTAGCTAATTAAGACTATAAAGCTCCACAAAGAGTGAAAGCCTTGGTGTTGCTGGTCTGTGGTGGCTCCTTCTGGTTGTTTTAAACGCTCTGTAACTCTTTCAAATGATGACAATAGACTGGGATAGAAAAAGAAAGCGTTTAAGTTTCATGCACAAAGGCAGTTAAAGGTTTTATGTTAGATGGCAGGCTAGCGAAGCTAAAAGCTCATTAGCTGACATAAAACAAAACAACTGTATTTGTTGCATTTTGCTCCACCTAATTGAAGCATTGGGACTTTGAACACACAAATCTGTTTGACAAATAAGTGGCCAAAGTCCAAATCCAGAGAGCTGCAAAGATTCAATACATGCTGAGGACAAATCAATACAAAATCCTTTTTAGAGAAAAAAAATTAAAGCTCCAACATATTTAATATCTAGTGAATGCGTCACAATTTCCAGGTGACAGTGTCTGAGTCCAAAGATTAACGATGTATAATTTATACTCGTGTAAAGAAGCAACGAAGCTGTTTTTGTGTTTTATAACTGTCATAAATGATCAGCTTCATTAGGCTTGATCAGAAATTAAGGAAACATAGGTGCATAAACCTTAAATGTCCACATTTACTGTAAATCATCAGATGTGGGAAGGGTTCTTAGATCAGGATGAGCATTGCAGGAATGTTTAGAAGAGGCCTCACTTGTGCTGAGATTAGTGTTTTATCCTTCAGGCGAGAAATGCAGGGAAATATGAGGAATGTGTTGTCAGCTGTAGCTACTGTATCTGAAGCTTGTGCTTGCTGACAGGAGGGTCAGACACATGAAGGAAAAGGTGAAAGGGTTTTTTTCTTTTTGTAAGAGTATCTTAAAGAAAAACAGACAACTTCCTCTCTGCAGTCCAGACCTGTGCAACATGATTTATTCTTTAAAGACTCTGAATTTTGATTAAGTACTGTAGCTGCTGTCCAGGTGGAGTATAGTTGTGTGAGACCACAAGACAGGTTCAGTGTAGTCAAGCACCGGTCACAGGGAAACTATGGTCAGTGACGAGCCTCTGGACCTCCACGCACACTTGCGTTCAGTCTGTGTGCACGTATGCCCCATTCACGTGCTTGCTGCAGATCCTCAGAAAGTTCTAATTTTTGTTTTTGAGAGTCAGCGTCTAAAAAAAGGCCTCAAATTGATGGCAATTTCAGAAAGGCGAACATTAAATTTGATCTGTGGCAGACTTGATGAGCATTTGTCTGCTTATTTATTCTCCCTTTTTTAGATTTGTTTAATTTTCCATCCCACAACAATGACAAATCCCACTACTTTTTTTTAAAAATAGTTAAGGTATTTGCACAACTTGTGTGGCTGTGCGCTGCATTTAAAACCCAGAAAAGGAAGAAAACCAAGGGGATTAAATATAAGAAAGCGTCAGTGTCACAAAAGTCTGTTGGAGTCCTTCACATATTTTGCCTAAATATTCAGTGTGATCAGCAGACACATTCACAAACTTCCTCTCCATCCACCACCACCCCCCTGTGTCCTATGGGACCAACACAGAATTCTGGTGAGGGGTCTCCAGAGCCAAAAAGCAGGAAGTCACAGCTGTGCTCATCCCCCTTTCGGCATGTGTGAGACTGCGAGTGTATGTTTTTATGTCTCTTGTCTGCATCAGTGTGTGTGTATGTGTGTGTGTCTGCGTTGCTCTCTCGGACAGTTTATCTGTCCAGTTGGACTTTCTATTCCCACTGCTTTACTGGAGAAGTTTCCAGCACTGTTAAATGAGGGAGCGAGAGGGAGCGAAACCTTGGCTTATAGAGCCTAATAAACACTGTGTGTCATTGTGGCTAACGCTGCAAAGCTGAGTGCAGTGGACTGGTTTGTGGAAACACACACACACACACACCCTCTGTAGACTTGTTTTTATTGTTTCTGCCTCCTCCACTTATTTTGTTACTTTTCCTGTCTTATTGCTCTCTTATGTATACATGTAGTTATCTATTATATAATGGACTGAGGTCCAGCCTCAGTTCATTATATAATTAATCAGAAAAATGCTGATATCTTCTGGTTTTAGTCTTTGTGGATTACAAAAGTGGAAACTTCAAATTCTGAGACGTTGCGATGGAGAGTACGGTGTTAATAGGTGTAAAACACAATAGAAGACATGCATAAATGATCAAAAAGTTTTGAAAAAGCTTGCAAAAGTTAACATTAACTGTTGAAACTGTTAGATAAAACCATAAATATGCTGTGTAAATTGTTAAACGTTGTTGATAAATATATGAAATACAGTAGCTAGCTAAAATTGTGGATAAACTGTTGAAAATCATCAGCTAAGTAAGTTTCTAGCTGTTGAAATTGTTAGCTGAAATTACAAAGTCCATCTAAAAGCAAACATTTTCATTCAGCGACCTGGAAATGCACATGCGGCAGTTCGGGCAGTTATTTTGAAGACCATGTTGCATAGTTTGTCCACCAGAGGGAGCTCTGCAACTTCCCTGGTGGTTGTGTTTGGAACGCTGCAAATAAAACTGATCCGAGCCGAGTCGGGCAGCTACATGTAACAAACGTTGATGTTTGGTGTTTAAAATAATATTGGCCAATTTATCGAAATATCAGATTTTTAAGTTACGAGATATTGGTATCCATATCTGCCTCAAAAATCCTGTGTCGTCTGTGCCCCAATCACCAGTCAAGTCTAATAAAAATGCTTAAGGTTGCTGACTTTTTGCTGCAAAATAAGGTTATAAAAACCTGGAAGTTATATTCATACCATTGTCTGTGCCTTTTTTTGTTTGTTTGGGGATTATCCCTCCCCTTCTTATAGTGTCCGTTTCCCAGACATTGATTAATCCTAGTCTTAGACTAAAAACACGTCTCAATGATGATCTTCTCTCAGTCTAGACTTCGTTCACATACAGAATAAATCTTCTTTCAGCTGCTTCTTTATTTGCATGGGTTCACCACAGTGGATCTGGTCGTCTTGACTATTGTAACGGTCTTTATTCAGGTGTCAGTCTGTCACTGCTCAGCCGATTGCAGCTGGTCCAAAGCGCTGCGGCACAGCTATTAACTGGCACACACATGCAAGCCCACATATCCCCCATAGTAGCTTCCCTATACTGACTTTTATTTGTTTTTTAAAGCATCACATGGGTCGGCGCCTTCTTACCTCTCTGATCTTTTATGTTTGCACACTCCCTCTAGATCAGAAAGGTCTGCTGAGCAAATGCTCCTAGCTCCCGAGTTCCAGATGAAAAGACAGAGGATATCGGGTCTTTGCTGTAGCTGGTCTGATGTTGCCTCTTCACATCAGTGCCTGTCTATTATTAGACACTTTAAAAACCCATTTAAACCCACTTTTATTCTTTGGTTTTTATCTGAGCAGTTTGATTTGTGCTCAGATTTTCTCACTTCGGGTTTCCTTTCTTAAACGCTGTCATTTTGTCCTATGCTTCTATACTGTGGTAGTTCATGTCTCAGACACGGTCTGATAATATGTCTGGTATGGACTAAAAAAAAAAGATCACTGAATGTAATGAATACACGTTAAATCTAGCAGTAACCAAAGGTAGTCAGCAGATGGTGTTCAAACTGGTAAGTCCGCAGTGATGCAGGAACAGCTGAGTTTGCTAACCATAACTGATAAATGCTGTACTGGAAATAGTCCAGCTCCAGTTTAAAATGAGCTTAAATGAACACCGTAGAACATGAGAGGGGGGTCCTGATGAAGGGGTTCCTGAGTAGGTCTGACAGGGCTGAAAAAGGTTGGGAACTGCTGTTCTAATGGGCGATAAATATAATAATGAGTTTCAGCTCTGGCTTTGATCAAAGGAAATCCTAATGCTGCAGCGTATAATGAATTCCTAAACTGCTCCAAGCTTTGTGGAAACTTGCCCCTGAGCACAAAGCCAGATCCATTAAGAAATGGCTTTTTCCTTTTTGGTGTGGAATAAACTTGTCTGGCCTGCAGAGATGCCCTGATCTCAACCCCATTATACACCTTCGGGTTAAACTGCGTGACAGCGCTTATCACCCACTCGGTGATCTCACTAATGCTCTAATGGCTGATTAGGAGAACATCCCTGGAGCCAGGTTTCGAAATCCTTTGTGGAAAGCCTTCCCTGAACAGTGGGTAATGTTTTGGAATGAATGAAAGTTTATGTTTGGGTGTCTGCAAACTTTTTCATCTCTTTATCCATCCCTCCTTTTCTTCCTCTTGTCCGATGTCATTCTCTCCTTCTGCAGTCTCATTCTTCTTCTTCTTCTTCTTCTTGAGCGTCCATGGCTCTTTTGGCTGTAACTCTAAGGCTTTTGTTTTTAATAGGCGCAGCATGCCTCTGTAACACCGGCTGCCTTTTGTTTTGGTTACAGATAAAATCACTAGTGGAAAACACAACAGCAGAGAGACACAAGGAGACAGGAGAGATGGAGAAAAAAACGAGTGTGAATCCCGTGGTGCAGGAAAAAGTGGGCAAATTAAAGGGAGAGGAAGACGGTTCAGTTCCCTCCTGTTTTTTAATGTCTGGAGCAAGATACAAGGCAGATAAGGAGGTCAGTAGGGAGAGGAAAGGATAGCGCCTAAAAGGAAAAAAGAACTAACAATCTTCCACATGTGTCTGAAATAATTTCCTTAATCTTATCTAAGGTTTTATCTGACTTATCTTTTTGTCCTCTCCTCCCTTTCTCCCACCTTTCACTCTGACTTTGTTTGATCTCAGACCGACGCTGTGTTACGTGCACGGTGCAGACATATGGAGTTGATCACTGCGCCTGTTGCTGATGTTTTCTTTGGGAATGCTGACAAGTTGACAGGCGAGGCGCAGCACTGACATAAAGCCTCACTTCACTGTCCGGATGAGAGAGATAGAGAAATACAAGGAGAGAGGGAGAAGGAGATAAGGGCCAGGGGGAGGGTGAGAGACATAGTGAGAGAGAGAGAGAGAGAGAAAGAGATAGGGAAATAAGGGGAGTTGAGAGAAAAAGAGGAGGAGATATGAAGGGGAAAAAAATGACTTCACGCCGCGACTGGACGGCCCCCTTTTTTCCCCTCAACCTCTCTCTGTCTCTCAACTTTTTTCCTCCCTCCTCCTCCTCCTCCTCCTCCTCTGTGTGTTTTTTTTAAATGATTTGGGGAGAAGAGGGGAACGAGCATTCGGAGCTTGGCTGACGGTGCAGGCAGGAGCGTCACATAGGCAAACAGGAGCCTGAGGGGGAGCGCACTGGGACTAAAGAGGACTGAAGAGGCTTGAGGTGGTTTTTGGATCAGATGCACTGACTGAAAGGTTGACTAACAGGCATGCAGGCAGGCAGAGAGGAGATGAAGAGCATATAGGTTTATGTTAAAAAAGCCTTAAACACTGCATGCACAGAGAGCGAGGAAGTGGCCATATACACCGATTTATTTCTGCAGGAAAGTCAGGGAGGCAGACACCTTGTGAGGAAGGCTGAGCATTTGCAGAGCAGAGTTTTGCTCCACTGAGGGGAGACAGAAAAAGACAAACAGAAGCACGTTTTGAATGAAAGGACCTTTATCTTCATCTAGCAATGCTTTTGAGGAACTCTGCACCAAGTTGTTGCTGTTTGCTGTGCTCCTGGACGCTGATGCAAGCTTAGGGCACTTTTATCTTCACTGAACTCCTCTTGTGAAGAGGATCCAAGCTGTCTTTCTTTTTTTGCAGAGTCCTCCTTCAGTAGAGGTGCTGTGCTGACTGTAACTATGTTTTATCAAAGATACTCTTTAACACTATCATGGACTACTTGTCTTCTGCTCCTGTGCGTCCTGGATGCGTGGACCACGGCCTGGCCAGCCGTTCAACAATCCCAGAGGCAGCAGCAGCAGCCTCGGCGGTACAGACAGATGTCAACCCTGTCTTCATCCTCCTCCTCCTCGTCAGCTGGTAACCTGTCAGAAAGTGCAGAGAGCAAAGTGGAGCGCCTCGGCATGGCGTTCAAGCGAAATGTGCGTGAGCTGCGTGAGAAAAGCTCCTGCTTGGACCTGGTTTTCCTGGTGGACGAGTCCTCGAGCGTGGGGGCCAACAACTTCCTGAGTGAGCTGAGGTTCATACGCAAGATGCTGTCCGACTTCCCCGTCGCACCGGAGAACACCCGCGTGGCGCTGGTGACCTTCTCATCCAAAACCCACGTGGTGACGAGGGTGGACCACATCACTGCGCCTAAGTCCCACCAGCACAAGTGCTCCCTGTTCAACCAGGAGATCCCAGCCATCAACTACAGAGGAGGAGGCACCTACACGAAAGGAGCCTTCCAGAGGGCAGCGGTGAGTCAGACTAATGGATTAATGATTAATGGATCTTTACATCTTGACATTGACCCCAAACTTGCTTCACATTTCTTCAGTCTGCGACCTGCTGGGTGTGTGTGTGTGTGTGTGTGCATGCATGGAGTGATTATGGCCTAGAAAGGCTGATGTTAATGAGGCCTGTTGCTGTTTTCCTCTAAATTACACACCCGCAGACAGTGAAGGGGAAGCCGCTCGCCAGCTAATTGTTCAGGGGTTTCCAGTGATTAAAATACCATAAAGACTGAGCGCACGCGTGCACAGAAATACACACCATGGATGTATCTGAACAAACTGTAGAGCAATAAGAAAAATGAGAGAAAAGAAAAGTAGAAGAGATGAATTTTTAAGATTAAACGCGATTAGATGAATCTGATTTTAAGCTTTGCATTTAGCTATCTTTGATTTTGTAGCTTAAACAAGCTGTTTGGACCGATTTAGTGTAAAAGCTGGAGTTTTGGGGGGTTATGTGGGGTCATAATGTTGGCTTGTTTATGGTTTGTTGATTTGTGCTTCCTCAGACACACACACACACACACACACACACCCAAGACATATGCCACAGTTCATCCGTCAAGTCCAAACAGCCCAGCTGTAAAAGCTGTGTTGGTGGTATAGGGTCTGGTCCTGTATAAACATGCAGGCACCTCGACTCATGCCTCTGATCTGCAGTCAGTTACAAACTCATGGAAGCGCTGAATACACAGCAGAAGATGGGGGATATTTAGGGTCTGCAAGCTCACTAGGAAGTGCTGCAGCTGAGTGCTCACCTGGGTGAGGAGCTGACCTATGGGGTTGCTGTAGCTCCGGAGGTAAAGCATTCCTGGCTGCTCCAGTCTCCATGCCAGAGCATCCTTGGGCGAGATACTGACCCCAAGTTCCTGTCACATGTGTTCATCAGAGTGTGAATGTTGGCTAGAAAAATCGTAAAAAACAAGTTCTTGTAATGGATGAATGATGCATGTTGTATAAATATCTATAAAGTGCTTTGTGTGCTCAAGTAAAGTAGAAAACCAGGCCATTTACTATATTCTGAAAGGCTGCAGAGACCTGAGTTTGATTCAACCCCAGACTGTTTTCTTTGTGTTATTCCCCCCACCTTCCTTCAGATCCCCGACTATCCTGTTCAGTTTAGGATAAGTCTTTGGTCTGAGGACATGACACACAACCGAAGTGATGTCAGAGTGAGATGTTTCCACCACAAAGACGGCATTTGACGACCGCCCCTGAAGAGTTTGATGCCTCAGTATAGATCAATAATGTGATTTGTCGATCATTAGAATAGTTTCTGGGTTTTTCCAAGGGTAGCTGTAACCACCCTGAAACCACCCTCACTAACTTCTGATCCAAACCCGGTCATTTTGTTCTGACAGCAGGCCTGAAATATGACAGAAACCACTCATTTCACAAAAGAGCTTCAGGGATTACTCGTAGCATGCTTTCAAGGGGTAAAGAGTTACAGTCAGCAATCTGGTGTTAAGTAACAGCCTGGTATTGTGAAGCAGCGTCTGAATGTCATTCCAGTTGTCCTTCAGTAAGTTTGCGTGTTATTGCATGCCATCTGTTTGTGGTTAAAGACACAACAGCTCCAGTTTTTCCTATCTCAGCACGTCCCTGTTTGGTGCCGCTTAAAGGTGCAGATTGATATGCAAAAAATGGACAATGCATAGACACGACACACAGAAGCAGCGTGTTATTTATGTCACTTATTAGATTAAAAAAAAAACAGTTTAGATTTGACGATCCTGAAATTATAATTCATATTTCCACTCATTCTGAATTTTCTGTTAATTTTTGCTTTTACTCTTTAAACTTAAATCAGTTTTTTGCTGCACTTTGTGAACTTTGTAACAAAAAGCCTCATTTGTAGACAAAGGCAGAGGTACGCCAAGTTCTGGCAGGTTTACCCATCTCTCCATCCCCGTTTAAAGCTAATAGTCTTGGACCGTATCCTCCGGCTTAGCACTGAAAGCTTGGCCCTCAGGACAGGTTTTCTCTCACCCTGCCTCGCTAAGTGCTGATAAGCAGACTGCTGGCTGCATCCCAGCTGCTAAAGACCACAACAATAGCAAGAAAAGGCTTTCAGGGCAAACTTTAGCGCCTTATCATTATTCAGAAGCACTCAAAATGCTTTAGGTGATTTATCAAGTGATGTCGTGGACTAAATCAGTCAAAGATGGCTTTTTTAGGGCGTATTTCTACTTAGGCTTCTAACTTGGCTGTAACAGATTAAAAGTCTGATTAAAGTAAAAGCTTGAATTTCACATCTCATAGCCAGCAAACACCCCCGTATTTCTTTCCAGCCTCTGCAGAGTGAGAGTGGGCTGACTGCGTGCTGCCTACACAGAGCTGAGTTTTTTGTTTTTTTCTGGAGGCAGATGAGGCTAGCAGATACAGACGTCCAGAAAAATAAATAAATAAAAGAAGCTTCGACCTGATGGAGCAGAACAGTCTGACATTTACTGTGTGTCTTCACAGGATCAAGGAAGTGATGTTAGAGTGAAAAATCTGTCTTTAATTTATTGCGTAATCTCTCTTCTGTTTTTTGGGGGTTTTTTTGAGTCGTCTGTCCGAATCTGACTGGAAAAAGAAAAAAGGAGTTTTGTTGTCTGTTTCCATCTGTCACATAAAAAAATGGCTCCGCTAACACTAGTCAACAAGGCGCATATCCGGCTGTCATCGTGTACCAGCTAAACTGCAGCGCAACCATCAGAGTTTTGAAGTGCAGATTCTGTGGTTTCTCTGTAGGAGAGCGCATGTTCTTAGTTATTTCTTCCAAACACGTGCCCCCACGTGGATCAGTCTGACAGAAAGTCCCGAACGCCTGAGTGTGCATGTTTAAATCCGTGTGAACGTGTGCATCGGTGCTTAGAAACTAACAGAGACAGTGAAAGTTAGGCAGGGAGGGAGAGAGAGGATAATTGATAATTGCAGGATAATAATAATAATGCCATATTTTATTCCCTCGGCGGGTCTTGGCTGTTCTAAGTGCTGTAGAAAGCTGGGATCCATTAAGAGAGACATTTTTCCACCAGCCGTGCATGTAGAGACAGGGCTCTCCTCCAGCGCTCTTCATCTCCGTCTCTCTCTGTCTGTCTGTCTGCCATCTCTCTTTTCACCTAATACATCATGCGGTAGGCTTAAAGCATCAAATTATGTAGGTTAAAGAATGATTTCTGATTTTGGTTTACGGTAAGATTGGAGGTAACGCTCAGCGGTTTGTTATACATTTGGAGTGTAAACTTAGTAATGCTAAGTCTGGTTAAGTGATGTCATACTCATAAACTTTTTCTAATACTTATCACCTTAGCTAAAAGCAGAAAGCTTTTGAGCTGTTCTTAATGGTGACACTTTGTAACTTTGGTTCTTGGAGCGTAGACCCCCTCCAGGTGGGGTGTAGATGAGGAAAATGAATAAAGAAGACCTGTTACTAGAGCTGGGCGATAGAACGATAACGATATGTATCGCGAAATAACTTTTTCTCGATAGAAAAATTTAACTATCGCGATAGACCTCACCGCTCTTGTCCTCTTAAAAAAAAAGAAAAGAAAAAAAAAGAACAGCCAATCCAAATTAAGTAGTGCAGAGCCGAACCAATCACAGCCGCAGTGTCACGTCACGTGACTTGTTACGTACAGCACAAGTGCCAAGCCGCACATGTGTATTTGTTT
>NW_005187676.1:407186-422832 GCF_000239375.1 Pundamilia nyererei | reverse complement strand
AATAGTTTCCATCGGCACCCTGCTGGTCAGTGGCTGTCAATTGACTTGAGTGATCCGGTATGGAAAACTCATTCTTGATGATCTGTATATTTATTTTGGCAAAGATTTTTATACTGAATGCCCTTCCTGAGACAACCCTCCCCATTTATCTGGGTGTTGGGGACCAGCACTAGGAGTACTCTGGCTTGTAGTCACCTGTGGCCGTCTGTCGCAGGGCTAACACATGGAGGAAAGCAGCCATTCACGTTTAAATTCACACCTATGGCTAATCTAGAATCACAAACTGACCTAAGACGCTTGTCGTTGAACTGTGATAGAAAGCTGGAGGACTCAGAGAGAACGCAAGCCACGGTCAGGATCTCCTTGCTGTAAGGTGACAGTGGTGTTTGTGTCTACATGCAATACATGGAAATATCACTAATAAGAATGCACAGTGCCTGCTGGAGCCTAAACATCAGTATGCAGATCTTTTTTTAAAGACTGTTTGCTCAGTACAGTCATAGAAAAACAGGTCCTGTTAGAATCCAGGAACAAAAAAACAACAAAAGAAGCAATGAGCATTAGTGGATCCACTTTAATGTAGAGAAAATAAAGCAGGGCTTTTTAATGCCATCATACTGACCTTAATTTTTTACTAAAATTCAACAGTGCATGCAGAAACTTTTTAAAACCCAGTGCTCTACAGCACAGCGAGAAGCTCAGCTGTCATGGAAACTGGTGGGATGAGGAAAAGAGTGCACCATTTCAGACAATCTTTCCTTAAAAGGCATTTATTGTTCTGCACCCACAAAAAAATGTAGTTGTGTATTAAATGAAAAACCAGAAGCTATTTTTTTTGGACATCTGGCCAGTCGCTGCATGAAGTTGGATGGTAGAAGCGTGCCATTGGAAAAGGCTTCAAACGCTGCTGGTGACCTGCTGAGGTCGTCGTTTGGACCTCGAGGCTCTGAGTTTGGATATTGTTTTCAGTTTTTTGATGGTGTTCCCACTAGCTTTTTCCACGATTAATATAATCTGATGTAGACCCCTAGGTTCCTGAAAGCAATACCAGCAGTGTGAAACTTTGAAAACTCCACACTTTAGTTCAGAGACATTTCAAAATATAAAAAGCGTCGCCGGCTTTTTCTTTCTCCTTTCACTTACGCACAGCAGGGAGTGAAAAAATCTATAATGCAGTAACTGTTATGTACTCTTTAGTTCATTAAGTGTGCGGCACTTAATCATGATGATGATTCACAGCACTGCAGGGTCTGCGTCCTCTCAAGCCTCGCTCTAGACATGATAGCCTTGTTAATGATGACATCACTCCTACTTGAGTTTATTTTTTCCAGCACGGCCGCCGTTCGAAGTCGTTGATGACTTTCAGTACATGATTTCATGAATAGCTCTTAAGGAATAACCCACACTGACCTCGAGAAATGAGCGGCGTGCGTCACCTCTGCTTCTCCAAGGTTTTTTTTAAACACTTAGTCATTTTCCACGCATTTGCCTCATACACGAGCAGATATCTCGAAGGTGGTACGGCTCCAAGCCTTTGCTTTTATTTTTGTCTGTTGCTCGTAATCTTAATGATTCAGGAATTACGGCTTTTTCCATTGTTTCTTTTATTACAGTTGGGTTTGGATACAAGTCCCAGCTATAAAAATAAAATCTCTCTATGCGTACAATCTTACTAAAAATACTCCAGAATCATTTTTGTTCTGCCGCCTCGTTTGTCTTTCCCCTGAAGATTCACCTTTTGTGATGCGTTGCCACATGCTGCCAGATCTCTTTCTTTTAAAAAAAAGCCTTCTTTCTCTCTAAAGTAAGACCTGGCTTGAAATCCTAGTGAGCAGAGTGTTAAACTGGACTTGGCGGTCTGGCTGTGTCAGCTTGCCTTCACAGCTGCACGAGACACAGACAGATGGGCAGCGTGTGCTGAAAGATAATGGAAGAAATGGGAGTGGGAGAAAGATGGAAGAATAAGAGGAAAAATGAAGTAAAAAACAGGGGGAAACACTTTCACAGTAATGTTTTTACCTGACTACTGGTTAGCTGTGTGCTTACTCTCCCAAAATCTGGGTCATACCAGATATTAGAGTAGTTTACCAGGGTTAGCCACCTGGTAAGGAGCTTTCTGCTCTCCTGGCCAGTGTGATTTTGGAAATCCATATAAGTTGGACTATCAGGTGGGAGATTTTCCCCTTTTTCCTCAGGGAAAAGATCCAGCAGCTCCTTATGTGCCCAGCTCTCCAGAAAAAAACACACACATAGTCATGCTTATTACTCACACACACAGTTTATGGAGCAGCTGCATGTCTTTACATGGTTGTCATCCTATATAAGTCAGACATGTTATATTATGGTCTGTAAACTAGAGTGTGTGCATGAGAATATATGTTTGCAGTGTGTCTATAAATATGAAAGGTCAGGCTAAAGCTGGCAAACATATTTTTTTTTCTCCTGCTGGATTTTTGAATCCTTCAAACATCCACCATCCATGTTTGAGCCGCATTATGAAGGCCGATTCGGAGGGGAAACACGGTGTTGGCTCCCAAACCTCATAAACAACTACTTCATTTTCAGTAGTCGCTATACAGTAAAAAAAAATCAGAAGGTAAACGTTTAATGTGACTGTAGTATTTTCTTCTTGCTTTGTGTTAGTTTAGGAGAACTTTGGCATTTTTTAGAGCGGCCCAGATATTTTTTCCCACTGTGAAAACTTGATTCCAAGCCAACATCTTATATTCCCAAGCTGATGTTCCATAGGATGAAGGCACTCGTGGATCAATCTTCATACACATTTCTGTTCTGACTACATCGAGCTTTGCCAGACCACAACAAGCAAAACAAACATGCTAACATCTCAATCCAGTTTTCCTGTTTGTCCCACTGCTTTGCCTTTCTATCATCTTCTCCTTCCCACCCAGCCTGTCCAAGCAGGAGGGGACGTCATAGTCATCAGCTTTGACGCATTACAGCCAAAATATGCAGCGTTGTTTTTCAAAACATTGTCTATTAGATTAAACGGGGGGCTGTGTAAGTTGCTTACATTTGGCCTGCGGAGAGGAGCCGTAGGGTTCCTGTTCATTCTTGGCCAGAGGAGGCACACAAACACTAACATACACTTGCGATGTTTGGGAGTCTGATACTTGGCCCGAATTTCTGAGAGCAGCAAATTAAAATGGGAAATGAAGACCATCCATCACCTGAATGCTGGAAAATGTTGTCTTAGACAGGGTGATTCAAGAGGTCCTTTTATTTTGGAAAGAAGAGGGGGAAAAAATGCATTTGCTCACTGGAGCATTTTTAAATTTATTGCGGCTGAGTCACCCAGCAAATTTCAAACAAGTCAGTGAATTCTCACCTCAAGCTATGAAGAAATTTAAGCCAGACTCGAGTTAAGAGTAGAAGAGTTTAAAAAAGGAAGGTTTTTTGTGGACAGCCAGTGCAAACTAGTCCCCTCTGTGTTAAATGAAAGCAAGGTGCATCTCTTTGAAGCGATTCCCCAGCTGTGATAAGATGATAAGAAAAAAAAGACTGTTTCCTGTCTGCAGCTGCCATTTCCCGCCATCTCACTCTTAATCATTTCCTCCCCTTCAGTCTGGCTGCTTCTTTCCTGTATTCCTCCATTCTCCTCCTCAGTATCAGAGGTACTCTTGCAGGGATGGGTGAGACAGAGGCTTGGAGCTCCTACCAGCCAGAAAAGGCCTGATAAGCCACATAGGAATGTCCAGAGACACCAGAAGAGCTTTAAATATGTTGAGTCTGCAGTGGGATGTGGGGCTGTGCTATCACTGTATGTATATATATATAGCACCTCATTAATCTGTAAAATGATTAATTAAGACGGCGGCAGCATGTGCTTTTGCGCCTCCCTTTGACCTGTTAACGCCAGCTATACTCTGTGTGATTGTGAAATAGGGTCTGCCTGAGAGAATAAGGGATATATCAATGGTTGTGACCCCAAAACCGTAATCACACACTGTAGAGTGGCAGAGCTTCAAAGCTGGCTGTTTAAACAGTCTTGTGACTGATGATAGCTCGGGATAAAATTCAAACTGTGTCTGAAATTTTGGACGACAGTCTGACAACATGACTTCAGCCATGACTTATGTCTGCTGACCAACCAATAGGAAGGCAACCTGAACCAATGCACTGATAAACACTGGCACTTGTTAAAAACCAAACCAAACTCAAATCGAATACACTGAGTTAAGCCATGCAAAACAAAAGTTTGGTATCGGACCAGAGAAGAAAGTGGAGTTGAGCTGCGGCAGCAGAAGCTTGATTTTATGATGTGTTCTTCAGCTGTTGTAATGACCCCGCCAAGGAAGATGTAACATGGAAACAAGTAGTGGAGGAACTGAAGTCATGATTCAGCCCATGATTCAGTGGGTATTATCACTGTTTAGTTTTTATGCATTAAACTGTGTACCACCTAGTTTTATGAGATTCAGTTTGGGTGCATTAATAAGAATGCTGGTATCTCACAATGTGTAGGTACCTAAGCTTTTTTTTAAAAATGGGGCAAAAGCAGCAAGTAAGCCTATCGCTTACCAGGTTGGACTCTTTTTCTTTTTTTGCCTTCAGAGCTCCTTTTATTCTCTGTGGCACAAATTCAACAAGGTGCTGGAATCATTCCTCAGAGATTTTGGGGCATGTTGATGCAGTTTATACTTACAAACAGTTGTTTGCACTGTTGCTCTTGGGACCTGCAGCTGCTTTGAAATGGCCCCAAGCGACTTTCCTGACTTGTTCAAGTCAATAATTTGCTTTTTCAGATCCATGCTGAGCTCCTTTGACTTTCCCATTGTGGCATTCGTGGGTGTTTGTGTCCAATGAGCTCTCCACTTACGAAAATTTTCGACTTACGAAAGACCCTCAGGAACGGATTAATTTCGTAAGTCGGGGTTCCACTGTATTTAGAGCCACTGGCACCAATAGCAACGAAAACTTCAAAGCCACTTACATTACCTTTCTTCCTCATACTGATGCTCAGTTTTAACTTCAGCAGGTTGTGTTGACCATGTCTGCATGTCTAATTGCACTGAGTTGATGCAATTCGATTAGGTGATGAGATATTTGCATTAATAGTAATAACAATGATTACTCTGTGCTTATTAATGCCTCATATTACGTATTGTTATCTATGATTCTGTGTAATATAAGACATTAAACGATGAGTTGAGATGTTGAGTTCTCAAATCATTTCCAACACGATGAATCTGTCAGTAAACTGAGTACGTACTTGTGATAATGAGCAGCTGAACCGCGCGTGCATAAGATCATTGCGTAAATACTCAGTGTTTATTTTTCAGTGACCATTGAAATCAAAATAAAATTGCATGCTTGAAAACAAGGCCAACCAAAAAGATTCCTAGACTTTGTTTATGAAGAAGTCTACCTTAACCCAGATATTTCATCCTCTTATATTTTGTTTCAGGAACAGTTAGGTGGATGGTGTTACAGACGTTAGGAACAAGTTGGCAAAGAATTGTTGCCCATAGCGTACTTCACTTTCATGGCCAGAGTAATATTGTCAAAAGGATCTAATTTTGAATAGTGCATTTATGAGTGTACACCTTAAACACACAGAGACTTGGGCGTAGTTGGAAATATATTCAGACGCTGTCATGGCGATGGACATAATAGACTCAACATGATGTGTATGCTTCAGTGTGAGCGTGAGTCTGATTGTATGTTTTGGGTTCCAGAGGAAGAAATGCATTAATCTCAGGTTCTGCTCCGCTGGGCCTCTTCATACTGAATCATTGAGACTGAACACTTCTCCGCTCTCTTCTTTGAAACTCTCTCCATCGACCTCAAATATGCTTTACTGAAACACTCTGGGGAATTTCTTTCTCACAAAATGCTGACTGACTGAGCTGCTCTTTGTCTCCATTGTCATCATTAATTCTTGGGTTTGGAGGAAAGGAAACTCTGGGCTTCAGAGTGATTTTTCATGGCAGAAGATGCAATTCAGCCTCTTAACATGTATCCAATTACTCCTATGATGGTCTCATTTCCACAGTTGGTGAGTAGTTCTTATAAACTGAAGCTGTATTGTATTTTATTTTATAATTTTCACTTTACCTTTCTTGCCTTTTGGTTTCTGCTAACAAAAAAATAATTGGTTTCACTCTACTACTCTACAATTAGCAATTACAGCCTAGAGCCATATTAAAATTAAATTTTAGCGGGAAGAAAAAGAGTTGCATTATGCGAATTTACACCATAATTTAAGGATCATGCAAGGACGAGGCATTCATAATCTGCCTGTCCATCTATCCACAATTCACAAGAATCACTGCTCCTCCCAGAGCATTGTTCAAATTTTAGTCAGACAAGATTAATTTGTCCTGAATTTGGCTGTTTACAAACCTCCTTGACTTGTCCTCATTGGTTCAAGCAGCACAGCCAGCCAGTGACAACAAAACATATAACTTTATTTCTGTACTTCATAAAGTTCTATAACCTGAAAACTGTGATGATCATGAGCTTTTACATCACTGAAATGTATTTATTTTTTACTTCAGCAGTTCTTGGGGGAGCCTGACTTTTATTATGTCACACAAGCACAAACAAATAGACAGATACTAGTGATAATGATACTGAAAGTCACTGCTGGGTTAAATACTCTTTTGCAACAGTATTTATTTGAACAGTGCAGATTTTGCCTGTCACAAGATATACATTTTATCACCTATCAGGAGAGGAACTGAAGCCACAACCAATGAGAGTGAAGAATGTGGCTGATTGACAGATAACCTGGTAGTAAATACAAATCATCATTTGTTTGACCGACACTAGTACGGTGACAAAATTTGCACATTTGCAAGATAGTAACTATTGTTTTCATGTGGAAAAATACTGATTGGCTAATATTAGTGGACACTAATGTTTCAGCTGTATTCATTTAGCTGTACAAGTTTAACTTTATACTTTATGCGTGCAGAAAAGACTGCTCCTTTCCTGAGACAAAAGTAAACATCCGAATGAGGCTAAGTTCAGCTTACTCAGGGGATTTTCTGATGTGGCTTTTTTGAATGTGTGTTTGTTTTGACATTCAATGTTAATTTGAAGACTCAGGTCTGAATTCTAAATGCACTGGTTCAGCTGTGCTGCCTTTTATGTCTAATAACACGGACAGTATTAACCTTTGTTACTCAACAGCAGCCTGCACACTCCTGTTCCTACTCTTGTCACACTCCGTCACACTCCTTCACTCACCCCTGCTCTCCCCTCTGAAATGGATACCAAATACCTTCCAGAAACAGGGGCCTACTTTCCGACCTCTTAACGTCTAGACGAACCCCGAGGCCTCCTCATTTTACCATTATCTCACACACACACAAACATGTGACGTAACAACAAACTTTCCTTATGACCACGAATGAAAAATGAGAAAATGAACTATGGACACGCACAACAAGTGAAACCGGGTATAGCAGAGGAAAGGAAAGAAGTGAGGGGTGAGAAGTGACATTTGAAGATGTGCTTGACTTTGACAGAGTGAGAATAGAATAAATAAACCAAATGCAGCTTTAAGGCATCAATTAATGAACACTTTTTCTGTGCGAGTGTCAGAACTGTGAGTTTATTAAATATCGTAACTCCAGTCATCAGCGAAATCCGTGAAGTAATTTCAAGTAAGGCGCAAAATATGATTCCTTCAAGATGTGATCTTATTGGATTATTTAAAATTGCTGTACAGACGTCATAGGATAAAGCTGTCAAGGCTCTGTGTGCAGGCGGATGGAGAGGTGGATCCAAATGCAGGACTCAGACACTAAATTGAAACTCAAAAACCTCAGCTTTATTGCTGGTGACAAAACAAAACATGAAGTGAACATAGACTACTGAGACCAAAAACACACAGGCATAATCTGAGGGTACGACGCGACACTGAGCACAGGAAAACACAGGGCTAATATACACAGGGTGGTAATCAGGGAATGGGCAACAGGAGGGAGACAGGGGGAGCAAAGCTGCACACACTAACATAAGATATAGACTTTCACAATAAAACAGGAAACATGAATCACTAAATAAAGACGCAGACACGACACTGAGAGACAGACTAGACACTGAACTAAACCTGCAATAAACATGAGAACACAACCAAGGAGCAAACCCTAAAACATGAATAAGCAGAAACCTATAATTCTCATAATGGTCAACAATGTAAAAGAATCAAAATACAATCCAAAATACAAAATTAAACCAAGACACGAGAAACTCAAAATACTGGGTCAAAACTGACCCAGAACCGTGACAAACGCGCCCTTCAAAAAAACCAAAAAACTGTTCGCCAGATGTGATTCGTCAAAATGCCTCTGCTCTCTCACAGTTGTCACCATGCATCGATAACTTCGAGATTTCTCAGAGTCCCATCACACATCTGTGGGGAGCTGCCGACAGACATCCAGGTAGGGCAAAGACACTCACACCGAGAGGTCAGCTGAGTTCAGCTCTCATAACATCGGGTGCGTCTGCAGCTCGCTGTAGTGCAGTAAATCTCAGAGAGGCCCTGGATGCTTACAAAGATCTCTTTGAAACACTGTCAGCTCTTAGAGATGCCACATCTTTCTCCATCTTTCTCTTTACCCAAGTAATTTAGTTCAATTAATTTAGCTTTAATTTTATTTAACTTCTTGAAAATTTGCACCATCTTCTCTGTAGGTGCTTCATTTTGCAGCCGAGAGCTTACGTCAAGTGAGTACTGTACGAGTCTGTAAAATACAGCCGCGATTTGTTCTGGACTGTTTTGCAACAGATTTTCCAAACTCTGGAATCCACACACAAACAAACCCCATCCAAGATCCAACTCTTCCCAGCATCCTAGTCCCAAGTGTGTTTTTGAAATTCTCCTTCATCTTCTACATGTTTGCTAATGGAGAGGTGATTTACTCCAACAGGGGCAGTGAAGCTATACATGAGTTGATGTGTCACACCTGCCTCACTGCGAGCAGGCGTCCTGGTTTGGTTTATTTAAAAGTTTATACTCAGAAAGCAGCCTGGTCCAGTGAAACTTTAAAGAATAGGTAACATGCAGGTAAAAAGATGTGCCCCTGAAAATACTCACTAGTATAGAAATCAACAGGATAGTGTTTAAATACAAACTCAGAATGGATTTGATTGGGAGAGATTTGACTTTATTAGGAGATCTACTACTGAGCTTTGTTGGCTCTGTACAAAAATATCACAAATTTATTTACTCTGGACCAGGAAGTCAATCTAATTTTACATTGTGGCCCAGTTTATGCGGCCCTGAAGTTTAGTTACACTTATAATCCCTCAGACATTGTAATGTAAAAAAAAGAAGTGCAGTTTCAACAGTATGTCTCAGTTTTTCCTCCTTGATACAGAAATGCTTCTGGAGTAAATTAAAGAAATGCGGACCAAGCTCAGTATGACTGTACGACTCATCCATTTGTGGGGGTGAGGTCACTGAGGCAGTTAAACAACTCCTTGGTGGCAGGGCCCCTGGGGTGGATGAGGTTCGCCCTGAATTCCTGAAGGCTCTGGATGTTGTAGGGCTGTTTTTGTTGAAAATGAAGGCTGGTACCTTTGGATTGCAGACCAGGGTGGTGCTTCCCATATTTAAGAAGGGGGTGTTCTCCAGCTATAGAGGGATCACACTCCTCAGCTTCCCCTCGAAAGGAGGTGGAAAAGAGACTCAGTCCCTTAGTCGAACCTCCGACACAGGAGGAACAGAGTGGTTTTTGTCCCAGTCACAGAACACTGGACCAGCTCTTTACCCACTCGAGGATACTTGAGGGTGTGTTCCTCTGAGTTTTCAGTGGGAGGTGTGGGAGTATAGGCTGTGTGGTCCGTTGCTGAGGGCAATTAGATCCATACAGTTGTTGCAAGAGCTTGATCCGCATAGCCAGCAATAAGTCAGACTCCTTTCCGGTGGGTGATGGACTCTGCCAGCGCTGCACTTTTGTCACTGATTCTGTTCATAAATTCTATGGACAGAAGTTCTAGTTGTAGCTAAGTTGTGGAAGGCTTCCACTTGGACCATCTCAGCATCTCATCTCTGCTTTTCACAGATAATGTTGTTCTGTTGTCTTCATCAGGTGATGGCCTCCAGCTCGCACTGGAGCGGTTCACAGCCAAGTGTGATGCAGCGGGAATGAGAATCAGCACCTCCAAGTCTGAGGCCATGGTCCTCAGCTGGAAAAGGGTGGAGTGCCCAATCCGGGTCAGGGGCGAGTTACTTCCCCAATTGGTGGAGTTTAAGTATCTCAGGGTCTTGTTCACAATTGAGGGGAGTGGGAGATTGACAGACAGATTTTCTGCAGCTGCAATGAGCGGTCCATCATGGTGAAGAGAGAGCTAAGCGTAAAAGTAAAGCTCTTGATTTGCCAGTCGATCTACGTCCCTACCCTCAACTATGGTCACAAGCTTTGAGTAGTGGCAAAAATAGGTTGTTGATACAAGCGATGGAAATCAGCTTTCTTTGATGGGTGTCTGGCCTCTCCCTTAGAGATAGGGTGAGGAGTTTGGCTCTACGAGAGGAGTAGAGTCACTACTCCTCCACATTGAAAGGAGCCAGTTGAAGTGGTTCATGCATCTAACAAAGATGCCTCCTGAGTGAGGTGTTCCAGGCAGACCCAGCACACGTTGAGAAATAATATCTCTCGGCTTTTCTGGAAGCACCTTGGTGTTCCCCTGGACAAGCTGGAGGAGATGGCTAGGGAGAGGGAGGTCTGGGCTTCTCTGCTTAGGCTGCTGCCAAGCAACCCGCCTCTGGATAACAGGAAGAAAATGGATGGACAAATCAGTTAATTTCTTTAGTGTATTGTGATTGACTGTGGAGGAGGTCTTTATCAGTAGGACAAGCTGTAAAAACTTGCTGAAAGTCTGATACTTTGGCAATCCTTTACATTTTCCAAAACAGTGGGGTCAAATTGGAGTCTTTGTCAGACTGATACTGGCCCCTGGGCCTAATTTGTGACGCCCCTACTCTAGAATAATGAGTGAATTAATATACTGTGACTCATGCTAACAGTATTTATTTAACAGTACAAGTATTCTGTACTGTTTTATATTTACTAAGTAGTAGTTGTTGTCTTTTAGGTTGTGTGTTTTTTGTAATTACTCTGTGTTTTTGCTGTCTCAGACTGCCTCAGCATTAGCTCATCAGTTTTATCTTTCATTTCTATCCGTTTCTCTTTCACGTGTCATCCCTGTTTTTCCTGCCATGAAGTTAGACTCCAGGGTTTTCAGTAGATGTCATTGTATATAGTATATGCTGGTTTGGATCTTGCAGAGTGTGTCCCACTTGGCCTCTGTGCTAAGACTGCTGCGGTCAAATAACTGGCCCCTGCCCTGGCCAAAACCACTGGTTCCAGTTTAAGAATTAGAGGATGAAAATGAGGTGATTGAGGCCAGTGGAAACAACGGGAGAGCATGTGCATGAGTCTGAAATGTGTATGTGTGTGAGCGTTCGATCGAGTGTGCATCAGTCCCAGTTTTCATCTCCAGGTGCTAAATCGATCATGTGTATATATGATCATTAACGGCTTTTTCTCAGCAAGATTACGCAAAAACTACAGAGCTGAAAATTGGTGGAGAGGTCGACCATGGGCAAAGGACAGACTCATTAAATCATGTTGCGGTTTCACATCGCTTTCCATAAAATTTGCTAAATAGGGCATTTTGGTGGAGAACACACACTGAGCACCAGTGCAGCTCTCTCCTTTTCTGTACCCTTACAACTTATTAGGTAAATCTTTTATTTTTAAGGGAACCTAACCAAATGTTAGGTTGGCATAAATACTTTTTAAAAACAGCAATAAAAAAGTGTCTTTTTTTCCTTTACAGAGAACTTTTACTCCCCCCAAAGAGGTCTTAGTCAACACTGAATAAAACGTTTAATTTCCAGAGCAGTTTTATTGATTGGGACTTAATTTAATTTGTTCATCACAGATGACGATATTACTGGAAAATCTGCACATTGGTGTGAAGCAAAGTAACACAAAGTCTCTCACTGATTTTCTTTACTGTAAATGGTTGCATGCCTGAGCCAGGAAACCATTTTCAGTGTTGCATGGATATGGCTGATTCATTTAATTTAAAAGTTTAGATGTTTCATAAACAAGATAACTTAATAATAACTTTTTAATCATCCCAAACAAAGACTGTTTACTTGTAAACTGATGGGAAAGCACGCCTAGATCCTTCAAGTGTCCCTGGCAAGTTCTCAGTGGAAATTAATGAGGCTCTCAGTACTTATCAGAGTCAGTGTGTGACGTCTTTC
This sequence comes from Pundamilia nyererei, assembly GCF_000239375.1. Taxonomy (NCBI): domain Eukaryota; kingdom Metazoa; phylum Chordata; class Actinopteri; order Cichliformes; family Cichlidae; genus Pundamilia; species Pundamilia nyererei. Next base: position 410,582 of record NW_005187676.1, on the reverse strand, counting down.
AGTGTACTTTCCTTCACTGTGGGACTTGCACATCTGAAAATTCCTTCAGAATGGAAGAGGAAATGTAAAAACTCAGTGAGATAATACGCAGCTTCTCTCCTCTCGTCTGCTCCTGTTCCATGCATCAGGAGTTAGTCGCTTAGCCAGACGGGAAATTACCGCACACCACTTTCGTCTTTCAACCTAGTACCAGAGGAAATTATTCACTTGCTACTTGCTTTGAGCCCCAATTATCCTCTGCACCTTCTTTTCTCTCCTTTCAGAGAAACGGGGCATTGAAATGAGATCAGCACGCTGGTCTGCAGAGGGCAATCTTTATGCTTCCCGGTTCTGTAAAACCCAGATGTCAGTAAAACCCCCTTGACAGACACAAATGTAATTCAAGAGCTTTCCGCACTGGCCTTACGAATCCGTCACTGTGTCTTTACTTACACTTTACCCATACAGTGGATTGCTCCGCTGAGACACCGATCTTAGTTCACTGACTTAAGAGAGGACTCTGGTTATAAAAATCTGATCTACAAGTGGGGAGTCTAGAGGAGCTGCTTTTAGTTTATAGGAGTGGATTACACTGCTTCTGTACTGCTGTACAAATATAAACACAGTCACTTGTATTTCTATAATAACAATTACATCCATAAAACCTTAGATGCACATCTAAGTTGTAAGCTTTTTTAATGATTGTTTAACTATACTTTTGTCTAGTTGCATTCAAGAGGTGGAAACAAATTGTTGAATAAAGAAATCAGCAGAAAAAGACTGAATGAACTGTATCATGTCCAATAATGTCATGTAAGTATTTTTGTCTTACAACTGTTAATGTAATGAAGATCTTTTATTAGCCTGCTGTCAGTGGAAATTGTTTTGTACTCTTTTTGTTTTGATATATTTAATTACATGTTCAGTGGCCACTTTGTTAGGTACACATTGCTAATATGAGGTTTGACCCTCTTTGGCTTCATTAGTGTCTTCATTCTTCATGGCACAGATTCAACAGGGTGCTGAAAATATTCCTCACACAACCACATCCCAAAGGTGCTCTATTGGACTGTTATCTCTTGACTGTGGAGGCCATTTGAGTAACATGAACTCATTGTCATGTTCAAGTAACCAGTTTGGAACCTGTCTTTCAGTCCAGCTTTGACCAGCCACTGGTAGGACCTCTGGATTTCAGCCACTTCCTCTATCTGCTAGTGGTACATACCATCTTTCTTGGGTTTCTGCTGCCTGAGGTATTAACTGAGCATGCAGTCAGTTGGGGCCATCGTGGATGCTTGTTGTCTCATCCTGCACTGTGTTACTGACAGCCTCCTTCCTTCCACTTAGCATATAGCCTCAGGGGTGCTGGACTTGCATGGACCCTCCATGCATGAACATATATATATATTAGGGGTGCAATGATACACAAAATTCACGGTTCGATATTTTTTCGATACAAAAAGATGTTCATGCCTTTTTAATTTGTCATTTATTAAAATTACAAATATATATTTTAACTCAAAAGTACAGTTTTTAAATTTAATGTTGCTGAAACAACAAAATAATAAAAAATAAATAAATCTATCTGATTGAGAAATCACTCATCTTTGGAAAAGAGAGGTTGTATTGTTCGATACGTATGCGTACCGAACAGAAAGCACTGTATCGAACGGTTCAATATCGATATGAGTATTGTTGCACCCCTAATAAATATATATATACACACACACACTTGTATGTATACATCACAAGTCTGAACCTTTGATACAAGGCAGGATACCGGCTCTGAAATCTAGCCCTATCATGTACAAATCTGTTCACAGTGTAAATGGACAGAGCAGACAGTGGTTTCTCAATCTTAGAAAGATTAGAAAGAATTGTAGCCTCAGTTTCTTGTTCTTAGCTGATGGGAGGTTTGACATTTGTACATTCAGAGATGTTCTTCTGCATACTTTTGTTGCTACGAGGGTTTAAAGGAGTTACTGGTGAGTTACTGTGTGTCTCCTATCAGCTCAAAGCAGTCTGACTGTTCTCCTCCTCACTGGATGTTTTCTCTTTTTTGGACCAGCAAGTCTTCTTGACCATGTCTACATGCTCAAATTCTTTGAGTTGCTTCTGTGAGTTTGACTGATGAGATGATTAGATTAAAGTTGAACAGGTGTACATAATGTAGTGGCCAATGAGTGCATATTCCAATTTGGATTATACATTGACAGCCCTTATTAGCAGTGTGCAACATTTCATGAAGCTACACATGTTAGGATCAGAGACATATAAAGTTAAGACACTTAATGAAAGCAGAATAGATTTTATCCCCACATAGAGTTGACCTCATGACCTGTGCTCATGTTTCTCTCAGACAAAGCAAGAAAAGTTCATGCCAAAGGGCCAGCATGAACAATACCAGGCACTGCAACTCTGGAATGCATGCATGAGAATATTAATCACACCTGTACTCTTTTAAGTATGACAAGCAAACGCTGGTTTTGAGAAAGGTCAGTGATGCCTTTATCCCAACAGGTGCTGTGGGGCTTACAGCCTCGATCGCCTCCTGCAGCAAGGAGCTGATGATGGTCACGCAGTGCTTGTGATTCCACCCAGCATGCTGCAGCTTCTTTCAAAAGCATCAGAAATCTTTTTGATAGAAATAGTGTGAAACTTCACAGAGCTAATGAGGAGGGCAGTCCTCTGAAGTCAAAGGTGATAGTGTAACAGGCCTCTGCCCAAGTTCCTCGTCTTATGATAACTTGTCTAGCATTTAGCAGACTGATGAACAACTGACCACCACTTTTTATCGTTTTCTGATAAATATTGTGTGTTATTGTAAATAACGTGAAAGGAAAAAGGCATAAAACCTGCTTCAGTGTAAAGTATCTCCAGTGTTAATATCTCTGGCCTGTTAGATCCACACACATGCACACATCATGCTCACTCTCTTAGCCTCTCTTTCCGTTTTTCCACTGTGTGCATGTCCATGCATGAATATGCTCTCAACTACACGCAGATTCTCTCTCACTTAAAATAGCTGCTGCTCAGCAATTGATAGGTGCTGCTAACAGCAGCCTTGTGAAGCTGTGTGTGTGTGAAAGTGATAAATGAGTGGCTGGTGGGTGGGGTCAGTGAGAGTGGTGAGGCTAAGAGGCTCAGAGGAAAATCAAAAATGTGTGATATTCAGGATGGAGAGGTGAGAAGACTTTGAAGACTAAGACTGTGTTGGTAGGGTCAAAGGCCAGAGAGGCAAGCAGGCGCAAGAACTGGCTGTCAGCACCTTCACTGGTCTGTGTTCAGCTGTGTTATTCTGCTATTAGAAACCTTGATCTAACTGGAAAAAGTGTGTTTCCACTGGGTCACTCTGCTCCTGAAGCTGTGGTTCTATTAAAAGTAGGTTGTCTAGCACATATTTTTCATATGAAAGGT
>NW_005187676.1:401884-406052 GCF_000239375.1 Pundamilia nyererei | reverse complement strand
AGCAGCCTTGTGAAGCTGTGTGTGTGTGAAAGTGATAAATGAGTGGCTGGTGGGTGGGGTCAGTGAGAGTGGTGAGGCTAAGAGGCTCAGAGGAAAATCAAAAATGTGTGATATTCAGGATGGAGAGGTGAGAAGACTTTGAAGACTAAGACTGTGTTGGTAGGGTCAAAGGCCAGAGAGGCAAGCAGGCGCAAGAACTGGCTGTCAGCACCTTCACTGGTCTGTGTTCAGCTGTGTTATTCTGCTATTAGAAACCTTGATCTAACTGGAAAAAGTGTGTTTCCACTGGGTCACTCTGCTCCTGAAGCTGTGGTTCTATTAAAAGTAGGTTGTCTAGCACATATTTTTCATATGAAAGGTTTTCATTTAGAGTTGAATAGACCCTGACCAATTCTGGAATTTTGAAACAGATACCAAGCTCTTGACTTCAAACTTTGGATCTGTATCGTAGCTTTCAGTTATATAATTTTGTCCATAACAAGAAGCAGAAGGTTACAAACAATTAGGAGGACCTATTGGTTTTCTTTGTCGCCTGTTGTGGAATTTTCAGTGGTTTAACCAACCAATTTAAAGTTGCCAGCTCTATAAATAGTGTATTTTAATACTAGCTGACATTTTCAAGACAATAAAATCGTTAATGTGGCCCTTAAAAACACTCCAGAACAGCTGCTGTGGACCTTATTGCCAGGACTGTTAAGCATCTTTCAATATAGTGGAATATAAACTATGTGTTATTTAAAGGTATAGTGTAGTAATGACATCCTCTGCATAGAATGAAGCAGAATGAAGTCACCCACCCTCTGTATATCTAATCTGAGGTTTTCTGGTCAATGTCAGGACATTTTTATATTTTGAAGCTCTTGGTCCTCCCCTCTTGCTTCTCACGCTACAGCTAAAGCAAGATTTAGGTACCTTGGCAGATAAAGCTTCTTACTGAGTTTACAAGTATACTCTCATATTCTTGCTCATGTCAGTGTCTGTCTATGTGCCTGTGTAACAGAAGCACTAGGATTATGTTATTAGAGGAATTCGTCTTATCAGCGAGTTGTCTGCTTCTGTTTGGTTTATTTGTCGTTTTACTTCACCTCCTTGAGAAGATAAATTGCTTTATAGTTACACTGTAAAGTGTTATTAAAAGCATTTACGAATAGGCAATTGCAGAGGGATCTCTCAGTTTGGAATTTCTTCTTTCTTTCATATTTGAAATTTAAATATTCTCAGAAGAGTGGAGTTTATCTTTGTTTCTGCAATGCATGTGTGCATCCCTAATTGTTAATAATTTGACAGTCAGCATTTGCCAGAGTTATGGTAGTCGTCCAGCCTTAGCAAGGCATCAGACCCCACTGGCAACCACAGGTCACTTGGAAAAGATGTGTATTCCCCAGTGAGTGGTTGCTGGAGGTTCCTTGTTATTGCTTTGGTCAGATTGCTGCAGTTGTCTGTAGTTTACATGGAAGACACCTGCCAACTTCTCACCAAGTAGAATTGAAACTATGAAGAGGGCAATGCAAAACAGAAACGGAGATTTCAAAGTAAAAGTTTTGAAATGTATTGGCTTCAGCGGTGAGCCAGAACTTTCTCCGTATACCTGTGTTTTTTTTTGCTCTTTTTCAAGTTTTGCTACTACTTGGTGAGGAGTTGGTGTACATTGTAGGCACACAGATTGGCTTCATGCAAACTGCAGCAGACCTTTGCAGTCTTTCATCAACCAAAAACAGGAGGTTTTCAGTCCATCATGCTCCTTACTATTTCACCAAGCTACTGTCAGTAACCTCCAGGAGCCGGTCGGACAAATAGACATTTTTCATTAGCAAGGTGACCTGGGGGGTTTCTAGGCTGTGTGACTGAGACGTTTCTGTGCTACGCTTTTTCACAAATTGCATACCAATGTATCAGTCAGGCTCCAGTAACAAATGAGTAATGCGCATTGTCTTTGAAGCAATACACTGCTTTTGATTAGTGTAGTGTTGATTTGGCCTTGTGTAACTTTCATCTTGCTGCTACAAATCAACTTTATACCTCTGAGATGGGGCTGTGTCTTCTCTCTGCAGTGATTAAAGGCACAAATCACACAAATTCTTTAAGCACATGGATTTTCTTTGGCATCTTGAGATTAAAATTTACCAAAAGCGTCATTCGTTGGCACTTGAAAAAACCAAAAATATTTCAAAGAGCCAGTAGTGGCAGCCTAAATAACATGTTTTTATGGGCTAAGGTTTGTAGGTCTATTAGTAAACCACTTGCTATGTTGAGGTTAGAGTTTGAGCATGTCAGATTCCATTGGGTTGTTTTCTTTGGTAAGTGAGTGTGTTCATAAGTTCGTCTGTCTGTCTCTGTTTGTGTAAATGACTGTAGGTAGGTAATTGGTACATGTATGTGAACCCACAAGTATGCTTGCATCCCTTTGTCGTCATGTGTGAGTCTTTTTGTTAACTTTTTAACCTTCTCCTCTTCGAATTGTGTAAGATTTCCATTTTAGAGACTATTAGTTGTCTTTTCAACCTCGGCAAGAAACGTTGTTCCAAGTAGTTGTCCAAATATAGAGACAAAGTTTGTATTGGCCAGAGTTTTAATCAGTTCATTTTGAAAGGCCATGTGCTGGCAGGAAAACCGTCCCCCAGCGCACGATACAAATCACCCCCAAACCCCCACCTAACTTTTTCAAAGAAGAACACAAAAGCAAATATAATCAGTTTCACTTCACTAAACACTAAATGCAAGTGTTTCCCAGCAACAGCACATTTGTATTACTGTTTTCGTTCATTTTCTCGGAGAACAAATATGCACAACATCGTGTTATTTATAGCACGCTTTTCCATTGTGCAAATCCATGGTAACTCAGGCTGAATCCATACAATCCCAGAGCAATAATGACCTAGATGTGTCCTCCTCCTCCTCCTCTTCAATGGACCTCCCAGCATGAGCTTCCTCTTGATGTTATAAGGTCTAATATAATCCTACTAACGACTGGCCCAGTCCAGAACAAACACAACAATCAATGAATTGCAACTTTACGGTAATATCGACCACAGTCGCTGACATCTCAATTTTCTGCTTAATAAGAGGAAATCTCCACCAAAAATTGATGCCAAGATAAATAAACCCCTCAGGAGAAGAGGAGGACATGGAGAAAGGAACATGAGGAAGAAATGCAGCTACAGCAACAAGAGTCAGCATAACAAAGGAAAATGCTGCGTCTGTCTGTGCAGTGTGGTCTGACCCAAGTCTGGAAGAGATGGGATACATTTTCATGGATGCTTTAAGCCGGCGACAGTCCCCAAATCATTCCCTGCGCATAAGCAGTTTCAACATGCCAGTCTGGAGTCAGGAAAGCAACAAGCTTCACCACACTGTTGCCTCTGTTTATTTCAAAAATCAAAGCTAGGCCTTGGAGATGATGCCGTGGCTGCTCGGAGAGTGAGGTAATGCTCTCTGTATTGCAAATATTGCATAACATGTCAAATTCCATGTTAAAAAATGTTTTTCATATCATGGATTTATAGGTGTAGCCAGAATACAATTTAGGTGCAAGCACATTATTGGATGATTTAAAAAAAAAAACATTAGCTGTCACTTTTTGGTGATTGATTCCATTAGTCATATAGTAAAGGGATCTGTTTACAGTGAAAAAGGCAGAGATAGCTTTCCTACCAACAATAGCCTCAACAAAACGCATTCCACAAAAAAAGCCATGTCATTTCTGGCTCTAAATCTAAGATTCTTCTGGCTTTCTGGTAGGTACCAAGAAATGATGACAAACTGATTATTGACCAATAGTGAGTGAGACTGTGTGCCATTCGTTTATATTGAAGTTTCACAAAAAGGGGTAAAAACATATCTCTAAAAGGAGGAAGGCTGCTCAATAGCTCTTTATTTTGTATATATTTAGCTAACTAACTCTCCTGGCTGGTGAACTATAATGTCGGGGTTAACCCTGGACTATGAATGTGGTTCATTCCTTACTAGGGCTAAATTGCCATGCGAACATATACTGTAGACCTAACAGGTATGAAATTACCGCCTGTTGCCCAGCAAAGTCTCTGGAAAATAGCATTACCGTTCCTGAAACATCACTCAAACCTCTGTGCATGAATAGCAGAAGGGTCTAAAGGTTTTCAGTATATTCTAGTCTTTGTGTTTCCTGGATGAGCATCAGTAATAAATATAG
>NW_005187676.1:374135-397235 GCF_000239375.1 Pundamilia nyererei | reverse complement strand
CTCACATACACTCACATCGCTGCTTTGTGTGCAGCAGCTGTTTTAATTTTCAGTCCAGATTATGTGTTTAACCTCTGCATATTTTTCTAACATAAAAACATAATCTTTCTTTGTAAAACCAGACCCCTCAGTTACCAGTAGACTTATCTACAATCAGATACTTCCAGCAACATCTCTTTAATGTGAATATGCTTATTGCTAAATTGCGAACCCCTGGAGTAATTTAGCAACTTTGTCTGACTGCAAAGCCTGATGGCTGATATCTCGGTAAGTGAAGCCAGAAAGGAGAAAGTACTTTGGCTATACTGAACTCGCTTCATAGTACAGGGCCCAAAAGCGTACATATCAATTAAATCCTAAAAATGTCCACACAAAAAAACCCCAAACAACAAACTCTGAACAAAAAAGAGAAATTGTGAATGACCTAAAATATAATGTCCAAGTCTCACTCAGATCATTACTGCCCCTGTTTATTTTTCCCAGTGAAGTAAAACAGCTCTTTCCCTTTATTTACCGGTGTCAGAGGAACAGAAATTTCAAAATAAACTGTTTTTTGTACCAGTGTATGAAATAATGACATTTTAATTTGAATATCACAATTAGTAAGGTCAACTTCTCAATCTTTCAAATATTTTTTCGTCTCATTTCAGCTTTAATGTAATATTTTAAGATCTTATCTTAGGTTTCAAAAGAAAACTTGTTTGGCTAATAAATGAGCCTGTACAATATCTGAAATCTGTATCAGGGATCAAGTGCAAGTATCGAGGCGCGAGAGTCCTCCACAGGTTTTTCCATTTGTTTATGTTTCTGACCTAGTTAATTCACTCATATAGATCGAATATAGCTAATATTTTATGTAAATCTTAGACATCCCCTACAATCTCATCTGCATATCAAGCAACCTCACCTGACCTTCATATCCCACACAATACTTCATGATTAAGTCAAAAAATGTGATCACATTTTGCCTCATAGTCATCGCCATCAATGCCTCCCTGAGCTGCTGAAGGTTCCTTCCTGTTAAAAGGGTGTTTTTCTTTCCCAATGTCACCAAGTGCATGCTCAAAAGTAGTCGTTTGAATTTAGTGTCTTCATCTTAAAATATAAAGCACCTTGAGACGACTATTGCTTTGTTGGTGCTTTTTTTCCAGTGTAACATAGTGTCGTAATGTATTTAAAAAAGACTTTGTGGAAATACATCAGCACTTTTTCTCCCAGTTGCTCAGAGCAGCCTGTCACTGTGTGCGTGTGTGTTTGTTCTCAAATGAGAACATGGGATGAGTAATTTAGAGAGAAGATGCAATTTCTATGCTGCATTGGACAAAAACAATTTAATTTCAGTTTAACTTTCAGAAAAGATCACTCATCAATCATTATGCCTTAAGTGGAGGTTCTCAAAACCACAAAGAGTGTTTTTGACGTTACATGAGGATTGCATAGATGATTGTTAACCTGTCTGGGGTGTAGTTGGCAAAAAAATTTAGGACTAGAAAACTATTCATAGAAGAGGAGAGCCATTACAGGAAATTGCTCCCAATTTGGCAACCAGTGACATACTTACCAGTACCTAATAATTTAAAAGTCTTCACCAAAGTCTGCCTATGTGAGAGGATTTTTAAACAAACTCAGTTTGACTAAGAAGTACAGCGCCATCCGAAGTGTTGGCCAAGAGAGAGTGTGGACAGTTAGTTAATTGCCAGACACAGTAGGCTGGACAGCTGTGTGTGTTAGCTTGATGGCTTCTGTCACAACACCATTCATCAAACTCAACAACTCAACCAGGAACAACAAGAGAGAGAGAGGGAGAGACACAGAGAGAAGGAGAGAAGCTATTTCAACAATGTGATGTCAAGGCGAAAGGCTATCTTGGCTGGCAAATGAGAAGCTTTTTCAATTATCTGACAACTAGCCTCAGTGTTGCTCTTTCAGAAAAGGCTCAGCGAGGCAGTGATTGTGATCCAATCACATACCCCAGAGAAACAGTTTGCTCCTCATAATAGTCTTTGTGTTGTCAAAATAAATCATTAATCTTGTTATTTGGACTTTTGGAGATTTCTTGTAACCTCTCTTGGGAGAAATGGGTAGCAAAAGAATAAATCAGTGAAGACAAATTATCCTGTCTAGTTTAACAATAACAGGAAAACTACCAGAAATGCAGAAGATAAAATATGTGTTAGAAATAGTTTGGATCTGGAAAAGGATGGGACATCCTGCACATGCTTCACTATTACAACTAATTTTCTGATCATCATAACAAAAGAAAGAAAATAGAATATTACTGCTTCAAGCTGGTGTTAGGAAGCATTTGTATTCAGTTCCTGTGCTGTTTTACAGGTGACATACGAACACAGACTGTGCAGTGTTGTTTATTTCTGCTGTCATTTCTACAGTGTGATAGGATTCCTTCATTGTATGGCTTTCAATTTGTTTACTTTTGTATACTTTACATACCTCTAAATTTGTCTTGAACAACCCCTCATTTTCTTGTATTTTGCTTCCAAGGAGCCACACTTTCTTCTAAATTTGAAAAGTTGTTTTGAACAATAGGTTTTTTTAAGGTTTTTTGAAAGCCTTTCAAAGTTTTTCTTTGGACATTGGCTGCTTTTTCACAAGCAGAGCCCTATTAAGTTATAGTAAAAAGGGAACTGTTGAAGAAAGCGGAGCATATAGCAGCATAAGGGATGACTCAGTGTTACCTGTTACCAGGTCTTCCTATGAGCTCTTTCTAAAACTGAAAATTTTAAGCCTTACAAACTTGAATTTTAAAAGTAGAGTCAAAGCTCCCAAAGATCCAGCTCCCAAACTAGGAGCGAGGCGAAGCTCCTAGTTTGGCAGCTCCTAGTTTGGCAGCTCAAGGCTCTGCCTCCCATTCTACTTTTAAATAGACAAAACATTAAAAAATAGTACAAAAATAAATAGCTATGTTAACATTAAACTGTGAATATATCAGTGCAGACTATCTCACAAAGCAGAACATACATTTTTGATCTGCATATCACAGGAAACATTTTTCACATTTTATCTAGAAAGTTCTGATAGCCTGTCGTCACAATTCAGTGAAGAGCATGAACCCTTTAAAAACCTTCTACTTGAACTACTTTAACCCAAAGTACAGCTTTTTTTTAAACAGCACTTCAGAGGAAAGATATTTTTGGAAGCTTTTAGCTTTCCTTCACTCCACAGCCACAAGTTTCTAATGCTCCACAGAGCATTAGAAACTTGATTTAGCACGTGATAATAACCTCACACTGGCAACAAAATGAAATTAGATTTATGAGGCAGATTGCTCTGAGGCAACTTTCAGGTCTCTGCAAGTCATTTAACAGACAAGTTGAAAGGTAGAAAATCCATCTAAAAACTTTATTTAAGAACTTTTAGAAATGTTGAGTGTAAATATACTTGATTTGCAATTCATGCTGTGGGCCAAATATCCTTTTCTATGGGCATGAGCAGCTGGTTGGCGCGTGTGGAAACCAATCTGATGAAAATGAGTTCTGTGGAATAAAGTCACTGAAACAGAGATGATGGGGCATGAAACAATGTGTGAGAGGCTTAGAAAAATGACTTCAAATCTGTTGGAGCTACAGGAGATCCAAAAAAGTGGAGTACGTGTGCTCTCAAGTCAAAACATTTCAGGAGTCATTTGCCTCAAAAATGAGACCCAACCACAGGTAGGAGTTAAGACATTTACTTTAAGTAAATCTGCTATGGTTTTGTATTTCTGTGAAGCTTTTTTGCTAACAGAAACAACACTGCTAAAGAATCAGTGATTCAACCAAGAAAAAAAATCAAATAAGTAAGTGAGTAAGTGACCTAGTTTTTCTGAAATATCCAAAGTATGTGTCCCTGAAATGTTGCTCAATAACACCAACATTGAGTCTGGTGTCTGTGATTGTCCCTAAATGTGTGCATGTTGTCCTGTTGGGCTCCTACAGAAATGTTGTTGTTATTCTTACCACCAAAGCCAAGAGCAGATAGCCTGTCAAAACAAGCCCTCCAACTTCCGACCGACGGGGAGACAGCTTTCCGAACGGATGCAGTTGGGTTGCTTGTTTTTGTCCTCTGTGGAATGCCTGCAAATAAAGTTTTTGTTTCTGGAACGTGGATCTCAGAGAAGTAAAAAACTGTGGCGGATTATAACAACAGCTTTTCACTATTCAACTTGATCAGCCGGTATATTTGAGTGAGCACATACTCAAGTGCACATTTCCAAGTGGTGCCCGCTGCTGCCAATGCAGAAAGAATCATTAACCAGCTTTACTCAGAACCAGGTGGGTTCAGGCTCTGATCAAAGTTATGGGATGGGGCTGATGGGATGACAGCAGCATGGTGGTGGTACAGAGGTCCTCATTTGAATTCAGGATAGCTGCCATGCATTTATAAAGCTTTGATTAACAGCTGTGGTACCTTGGCACTGTCGTTAGCCCCTCAAGGTGTGGAAATGTTTTGTAGTCACTTCTGCCAAATGCAATGAGGTGCCTGCTTTTGAAGTTCTAATCATACAAGCATCTGCTCAGGTTTTATTTCCTCTGCAGGTTTCCATCTTTGAAAATGAGTGTGTTTAATGTGTAATAAGTATCTTATTACCCCTCTGCTTTATCAATCATACCATATATCCATCCAATCATTTATCTATCCATTGTCTGCTGCTTATCCCACCTCCTCCAGCTCTTCTCGGGACGGCATTGAGATGGTACCAAGGCATAATCTCTCCAGCACACCTTGGGTTTGCTGCAGGTCCTACACCTGGTAGGAAATGCATGAAACGCCTCATCTAGCACACACCCAGGAGGCTTCCTGGTCAGATGCCTGAAGCACCTTGGTTGCCTTCAGTATGGAGGAGTAGCAGCTCTGTGAGTCCCTCCTGACTAATGTCTGGCCATCTTATCCAATCTCAAAGGGAGAAGCACCCTACAAGATAAACATCATTCTGCTTTCAGTAGAACTTTTAGGTAGCCAGTAAGACCACAGATCGAGCAAGAAAGTTTAAAGAAGATTGGACCTTCACAAACTGATTCTGATGAAATCAGACATTCAATCCCCAAATGCAACAGTCTGTAACTGAAGACTGCCTACTGATGTACCTTTACTATGTCTTACTCATCATTTTTTCTTTTAATTGGTTGATTCTAATTAAATATGACTATCCAAATGCGGGAAAAAATGCAGAGAAAATGGAGGGGAAGGTGTAAAAGATCTTACAAGAAACTGGACACAGATACATGACCCCTGATAAATTCTGCAGTATCCTCGACGCGTGCAGCAGAGCAACGAATACAGTTTCTAGAAAACAGGTCCTGCTGGATGGTATTTCTGCATGTACAGTGTGTCTAAGAGACAATACATTTTTCCTGTACATAAAAATTTTTTTAAAAAAAATCATCAACTCCACATATGGGCTGCTCATCTCACTCTTCCTTCTTGCCAGAGTTTGAGGCGTTGCTGGAGAGGAGATGGATTCATGGCTCTTACAACTAATCCCTCGAGGCCTGCTGGTCCCTTCACTATCACAGATGCTTTGACAGATAACACTGGCCCCAAACCAGATACTGAAGTGTATCTGGTTTGGGTGTATCAGCTGTCCCACTGCTGCCTGCTTATTATCTCCTCTCTGGAGCTACGCCGGCCACCATTGAAGGCTCTGCCAGAGTGTAATTGAATAAATGCACAGGGTGTACAACACAGAGAAACCTCTAGCTGACATATAGCTGTCCGGAGTTCCTCCGAACAGCCCATGAAGCATGAGACGATTGCTCCAGTAAATTATGTGATACTATAAATCCCCATCCAGTGCGTTTGACTGTGCTTATTTACGATGTGCCGTCATGGTGTCGGGTCAGAGTTGCAGCCCCGGGTGGTTTGCCCCTTTTTTTTCCGGGTTATTCATTTTTAGTTTCAGGGTTTTCTTGAATTAAATTCCCTTTTTTATTAGAGCTGGTGGAATTTTTTTTAATATTTAGATTCAGCACAGTTAAGAGTGTAAGCACAATGATGTCATCTCGTTGTTTTATGTAGGTTATTACATGGATTAAGAAAGAACAACATTTTAAAAACTTTAAGCACGACTTGGATTTGCCCGGACTTTTACAGCTTGCTGGCTAAGTCTCAAACACATGTTACTCTTTGAAGCTTAAATTCTACTTTTTTCATCTTTCTTTCTCTCCCCCCTCGGTTATTAGAGAATGACTGCTTTATTATTATATTTTTTTCCCGTGCTCTATCAGGGGAAATTAATTTTTCTGAGCAAAAACAGCTGCAGTCTATATCTATTATGACTATATTATCAAGCAGAACTGCATTTTATACCTGTGCACACAAAAACCTGCTTTATTTAGCAGCTGTTGATTAGTAGCACATGCATTTGTTCCTATTCATGAAATACCATTGTGCATCATTACCTGCTGCCCTCTCTGCTTTATGCCTCGAATGATAAGATGCATGCTGAGAGTAACTATAAAGGGCAGTGCCTTCCCACACTCGGGCTCCTGCGGTCGCCTTTATGTTAATACCCTGACCTAAACTATGTGGAGGGTATTATTAGTGGGTATGCATGCATATGTTCCATTTGGTGGCATCTCCACAGTCACTAACACCAGCCACTGACTCAAAGCGAAAGCAGAAACCCCACTGTAGTTTTAGCAGACAGCTAATAAAAGACATTAAAAAAGAAATACAGCTAACAGTGCTCACTAATCCACACCAGCTTCTTCATTTGTTTTGACATGAAGAGTCTTGAAATGTTAACATTTTGATTCACACAACACCCTGCTAACACCTGGTAGGAGCCAAGGGGGTGACGGGCTTGCCAGTGTGCACTGACAGCTGGGAGTGGGCGTAGCCGGCCTCTCCGGACTGAGAACCAGAGCAAGCAGCTGGATCTTTGAGAATCAGAGAACGTAACCTCTCTCTCTCTCTCTCTCATCTATTCTCTCTCCATCTTCCTTTTCTTCCCCTTCAGCTCCACGGGCTCTGTAATTACTCTGGTCCTGCCAGAGCTGCTTGAAGTTGAGCCAATTAGACAATAAAGAGCAGAGCTTACTCTCCTGCTCCTCGGCGGTCACACCCTTGCGTGTCTCGTCTCTCTTCACCTCTCGTATTTTACAATCTGTCATGTTTAGATATCATGTGCTGTTTGGATTCGGGATACAGAAGAATATCCTCTTAACACGCTTTTCTTTGTTTCCTTTCCATCTTCGTCTTCGTTAAAAAATTCTTTATGATATGCCCTTTTTGCCTTTGCATAAGTGCGTAAGTGTGTAAGTGGATATCTGTCCTTCTGACTTCATCTTGGCTCATTGTGCTTCTTTTATTCGTTGGTTCTTCTCTACCTTGTTGTTCCGACTGCTTTTTCTTTTTATCCAACCTCCACTTACAACATAACAAGACACTTTGAGCTTGGCCTCCACAGCAAAGTGTTGGATTTTTGTTCTGTGCTCTCGAGAAAATAAAGATATGTTTCTCTAACTTTAATGTCCTGTCTAATTGCATGTGCTGGATTGTAAACGGTGGCTAAAGTTAGTTTGTAAACTGGAGCTGGTGTCTGGGGCGGACACAGCAACTCGGTCTGTGTTGCCCACTGTTCCCTGGCGGTTTTAGACCACTGGCAAGCAGCTGCATAGTCTGTAGGAGAAATAATTACAATTGTAGACTTTCTCCTTTTTTTTTTTGGTCCCTTCTCCCCATCCTGCTCTCATTGCCTGTCCTGCTGATGTAGGGTTTTTAGGAACCTTGGTATTGAGGGCTGTTGTTAGTGGTCTTGTGTGACGTTCTTCGTTATTCAATTTAGTCATGTGACAAGAGCTGCAGCTATATTGGTCGCATGCTGGCATGCACAGCAATGAGTGGGACGTGTGTATTTGAATGGTGAACATGTACAGTAACCGCATGACTCTATTAAGTCCGGCTCAAGTTTGTCTCACTTGTCAACTTAAACTTCTCGGACTATAAGTGTGACATCTTGGGAAATTTACTTTCTTGGAGAGAGTTAGATGAGAACTCTGATACTGCTCTCACGTCTTCTGGTAGGCTAGTTTACCATTAAGACAAGATCTCAATGGTGACTACTCTGTTGGCTCTATCTAGAGGCAAAAAAGTATCTTATTACCACCTCTAGCGTTCATTTACATTGATAAAAGCAGTGTCATATGGGAGCTATGTTTCAGACTATTGCTACAGCTATTGCTACTACAGCTCTCTAATTCCAAAAAGTTGATTCTGTTCATCTGGACGTAGTGCTTTTAGTGGAAGAAACGTTCCGTCACTCATCCAAGTGACTTCTCCAGTCTCAGCTGACAGCTCTGACATTTTTGAGGGTCTACAGCATAATGCCAAAACACCTCTGACTGCCCAAGTTCAAACCGAGCATCATAATGTGTCTGGAGAATGGAAAATATCCAGTGAGAAGCAGTTCCCTGGGAGAAAATGCCTTGTTGATGTCAGATATTAGAGGAGAATGGCTAGACTTGTCAAGAAGCGCTGTGTGGCAGGCAGGAGTTGGACCCAAAATGCAGGCTCTCAGACACAAGGTTTAAACTAAAAAAACTCAGCTTTATTTGCTAGCAGGGGAAAAGCATACAAAACAAAACTACACTGGGAAATCTAAGCTCATAAGCAAACACAGGGAGAGAGTAACACACAGCAATGAGAGACAATGAGAAACACAGGGCTTAGATACACTGGGGAATAACGAGGGAATGAGACACAGAAGGAGAGCACAGCTGGGGGAAATCAGAACTGACGAGACAAGGAAGCAAGGCAGGATACACTCACATGAGACACAGACCTTCAAAGTAAAACAGGAAGTATAACACTGAGATGCGGACTAGACACGGTGGAGACAGAGACACTAAGAAACACAGAGACATAAACCATAAGGCATAGAACTGAAAGAACCAAGAGGCTAGAGATGATAAATAATACACAGAGGGAAATACTAGGCACAGAATACAAGAGACTAGACTTAAGGGAGTAACTAAAGACCAACAATGAGAATATAATTTACAATACAAAGTGACAAAAAGCACAGGAAACTCAAAACACTTCAGTCAAAAACCCAGGACCCTGACAAGACTGCTTCGAGCTGATAGAAAGGCAAAGGTAACTTAAATAACTATTTGTTAGAGCCAAGTTATGCATAATCTCTGAACACACAACATGTCAAACCTTAAAGCCCACCCCAGTGCCACTCCTGTCAGGTTGGAACAGAAAACAGAAAACGACTTGCAAAGGTTCATTAAAACTGGACAGAAAAACACCGAACGGGCTTCTTGAACATGGCAGTGAGTTCACTGTCGTCCAGTTACCAGATCTCAGTTCAACAGAGCATCTTTGGGCTTTGGTGGAAGGGGAGATTTGCATCATGGATGTTCAGCAGACAAATCTGCAGCAACTGTGTGATTAGCATAACATTAGCACAGTGAAGCTGAAGGATGAACGCTAACTTTTTTCCACTCGATAAAAGTTAACGTGAGGGTTTCTGGTGGATAGGGACAAATGCAATTGCATAGCAGGATGCTATACACGGACCAAACTTCAGTCAGGAGAACAACTGAGATAATCCATCCATAATACGAGGTTAGTCATTCATATACTGCAACAACATGGGAATAGAGCAGCTGCGAGAGAATTCGGCATTAATGAATCAATGGTAGGGAAGTAGAGGAAGCGCAGTTTTTGGCTTTCCTCATATTCCAAAAGTGCTTCGTCTCTTTACTATTACTGTCGCCCGGCATAATTTGCAGATGATGTTGTTTGCAGCCGCTGCAGTGGTTTTGACCAAAACAGGCACAGCTTGATGATGACACCATCAACATGCGCTATCGCGGTAGAGCGGTATAGTAAAAATCTCTACCGTTGGCCATATACCGTTTATACCGCCCACCCCTATGTGTGATGCTGTTAAAATGGACCAAAATCTCTGAATGGACCAAAATCTTGCAGCAGTCTCGAGGCAAATAAAAAAGGGGGTCCAACCCCATACTAGTAAGGTGTACCTAATAAAGTATCTGTGCATGTCTGCTTGGACATCGGAGCTCTGTAGGTGATCTATGTTGATTTGCAACGCCATCGTTGTGGTCTTGTGGCTTCCGGCTTGTTGATGTGTGATCAGTTTGGGATTGTGGTAATTAGCAGGGCGGATCAACACAATAAACTTTTTATTATGTTCCTTGAATCATTTGTAAACAATTTGCAGGATGCGTTGTCCATCTGGGAGGGCCCGCTGTCAGTGAATGACACTGACGTGGCTGTTTGTGTCAAATTAACATCCACATGAATGCCAGGACCAAATGCGTCCCAGTGGAGCACTAGATTTTACTGGCTTGTCAGTTAATGTTTTAGCTGATCAGTGTAACGCCCTTATGTGTGCACTTTTGTTCTTTTGGACTTTTACTGAGCAGCTTTACTGATTCTTTAAAAAGAATATTGAGCCAAGTTCAACTTTATTTATTCATGTGATCTATGTCTTTTTCTCCAACAGCAAATCCTTCGTCACTCCCGCAGTAATGCCACCAAGGTGATTTTCCTCATCACTGACGGCTACTCTAACGGTGGAGACCCTCGGCCTGTGGCGGCGGCTCTGAGAGAACGCGGCGTTGAGATCTTCACTTTGGGCATCTGGCAGGGTAACATCAGGGAGCTACACGACATGGCCTCTCAGCCCAAAGACCAGCACTGCTACCTGGTGCACAACTTCGCCGAGTTTGAGGCCCTGGCTCGTCGAGCTCTGCACGAAGGTAAGGAGTGACAGAGAAAGGTTCCAGATTTCCAGTGATTATTAAAAGAAACATCTGCGATCTCATGTCAAAGCTTTAGTTAAACATGTGTCAAATCTCCCCTCTTTCCCACTTAACCCGTTTGGTTTTCCAGGGGTGAGTTACATCATGCTTGATGTTATTCTTAATAATAAAAGTTCAGGCTACGCCAGCTTCTTTGAAGCCTGAGCGCATCCAATGTCACCATTTGACCCGTAGCAATATTTCTGTACTAGTGCTTTCACCCCGTTAAGTTTCTGTGCTTCTTTCAAAGTAAGTGGATAATATTTTACATTAAATCTGACAACATGCATTTCACACGATAACTTCTGTTTTGTGCTGCCAGCAGCCATTAGCCCTCACTTCTAAGCAGATTAGACGCAGCAACGCTCTTTTTCCCACACTTGAAGGGAAATTCCCCACTGTTCAGTGAAAATAGGGATCCAGTCACGGTTTTAAAACTTAAAATCTCACCATAAAATATCACAGACGAGTGCAGAGCGAGCTGTAAATCACGCACATGCTTACGCGGGCTCTGAGCGACCACGTCCGCATACACAGTGGCTGAAATTCCAGATGAGGCTGCAGTAGTAGAAGCGCTGGTGAGACGGGATAAGGCTACGAGAATGAAAGCCAACCCACACCGTACTATCAGCTCAGCCTCCGGTCTGTCTCTCACCCTCTGTCTTGAAGTCTGGCCCCTCTGCCAACAGCAGTCTCAAAGCACAAAGACAGGTTTCACATGGCCCTGTGGCTCTGTCAGCCATCCAGCAGTTGCAATAAAAACAAAACAAATAAGGCGGCAGGTTAATTTCTAGAAGTAAAATTAAATTTGACATTTAGCCTTGGTCACACCATCAAAGACAGTTTTCCCCCCTTGGCTCAGGCAGTAATGCCACAGCTCCCATTTCATTTTGGGCTTTCCTTTGCGAGCTCTTGTGGAGTTTATGCAAGAAAGATGATTTGGCAGGCTTTAAAAGTCGGTTGTACCTTTGTGGTTCACAAGTGGTGCCTGTTTTGATTCATTCTGTCTGCATTTCTGTGGTTAAGATGTCTGTTTGTCTCTGTCTGACAGATGTGTTGTAGCGCACACAAGAACAAAAAAATAAAGCAAAGCTTTGTTTCATCTTGCAGTTGTTGAAGACCGTGTTTTTCTTTACGACTTCATACAAAAATAAAGTTGCTGAAGGTTAAATGGTGCCAGAAGACTCCCCATTTTTCACATATTTTGGTCGTCTGCACCAATCGCTTCGTCAGACTTCCTTAATGATGGTGTTTTACCCAGCATTTAACTCGACACTTGAAAATGTCTTATTCTCAGGCGGTGTAATTGAAACCTGTGCTTCTCTGCGCTTGCTTGCTTCCCTCAGACCTCCCTACGGGCAGCTACATCCAGGAGGATCTGTCACGCTGCGCTTCTTTGTGTGAAGCGGGCAAGGATTGTTGCGACCTGATGGCCAGCTGCAAGTGCGGCACACACACCGGGCAGTACGACTGCATATGTGAGAAGGGATACTACGGCAAGGGTCTGCAGCACGAGTGCACAGGTAGGGCAGATTATATCTGTTTAATATTGGCTGTGATGATCTATGAATTTTCTGTAAGGCCCGAGTCACTAATGCTGACTGATCCTTCTTAAAAATGTCACATGTAGCAGATGTGAGATAAACTGCTTGTGACCTACGCAGCTGGGTTTTTACGCAGAGCAATTTGTGCACAGATTATGTTGTTCACATTGTGAAAGAACACCTCATGTGTTATGTTAACACCTAAGATCAAAGTTCAAAGCTTTTCGCTAGTAAAACAAATCCTGCCTGCTTTCGAAATTGACACGTGGAGCTCCTTTTTGGTTTCTTACCCCCACCACATTACGATCGCAGCCTCAGGTTGCTCCTGAGCTCACCGGGGGTGGATGTTAAATAAGCAGCCTGTCTACTTAACGCAGTGTAAGCTTTCCGCAAGACAGATCGCTATCACCAAACCTAGTTTATGTGATATAGCGGTGGAGAACTGTTAGTGATGTTTCTGTGTTCTCAGGACCCCAATTATCCTTCACTCACCTTTGACTCCTACACTCCCAGAAGGGGAGTCCTGCTCCCACCTTCACTTTCCACCTTTAATCACACCTCGTCCAAGGTTTTCTTTACTCTCTACATGCACCAGATACGCTGCTGTCTTTTTAAAATGAACTGCCTTTTTTCTGTGACTCTTAGTGCTCCAACTTGCACGTATGTTTTGTGATTGTCCATTTGAGGACAAAAAAGAATCTGTGTCATCCGTTGCCAGAGTGCTCTGCCTTTTACCCTCAAGTTTCTTACTACTAGTTAGTAGAAAGTCGGGCCTCTGGGATCTATTATTTGTCTTTTTAGATGACAGCATCGGTGAAAGTTGCTCAATGTGTTTGTGTGATGCAGACATAAACATGTCCAGGCATATATTAATGAGGTGCACATACATTGATTTATCTCTTGGGCTGTGATCCATAAAATCCATAAGCTACATGTTTCATTAAAAGCTGTAATAATGTAAAAACTGTTTGTGTCGAAGACCAGCTGCAGACGGGTTAAAGTGCACAGCTGAAGTGGTGATGTTGGAGAGCTTTCTCTTTTTGTCTTTTGTTCTTCTGAACACAAACATTTACCTTTCCTATCACCTTTCCTGGAATTTCTTAGAGTCGAATTTCCAATCTCTGAGTATGTTTTTTTTGACGTAATATGATTTAATCCACCCCATGTTGTGTTAATCTCCAAAGAACAGAAAACAAAGGAAGCATGTTTAATATTCCTCTTTTGGGTTTTCACTCTATAGTCAAAGAATCCTAAACATGGGAGTAAAGATGGTTGTAGTGTGAAAAGAAATGTCTTAAAGCATTATTTTGGACAAATGGAACTAATTTTTTTCTGCAGATTCTGGAGATTGTTAATATTAAAGTTAACTTAAAATGTCTAAATAAAGATGGACAAAGAGTGGAAAGACTCGTGTTTGGAAGGACTGTTTGAGGACAATCTGGGACTCAATCAACTTTTCTGCTGACTTAACTTCTGGGGAAAGGGCAGATTTTTTTAGGCTTCCAGTAAACGCAACAGATATCCAGTTAGCTGATATCATTAGTCCAGTTCAAAACTTCACGTTTGTTGCTCTGGTCATTGTTTACATTCTCTTTTTTCTCTTTTTTTTCCCACATGGACTTTTTGCTCAACCGTGATTGGTAAACAGAAGTTGGATTATAGGTCAAAACCACAAAGTCTTGCTTACAGATTCTGCGTATTGTGTGTAGATCTTTGTTAAGATAAGAGACTCTTACGATCAGAAACATTTGAAATCATCTCTCGGATTAGATTATGAAATTCAAGATATCAGAGAGATTCATGTCTAACAGTTCCCAGACATAAATAATAAATACATCCTTGCTGAACAGAAATGTTGAGGCAGCAGTTCTGCATGTGTTAAATCAGCTTGGAACAAGCCCGACTGCAGAATTGATAAAAAAAACTTTGTGGCAGTTCATTAATTTTCGGCCTAACGCGCTGCAGACAATCATGTTAAAACACTGGCCAGCGGCTTGTGTAATGACACATTAATTTGTCTTCCATATGTCCGTCTCTGCTCTGTTAAATCTCCAGTTACACTGTGTAGTGTTACATGCTGTCATTGCATGAGGTTAGGGGTTGATACATAATTATTATTTTTTGTTACCAAACGTGCAATCATCAGATTCACAGGGGGCCTGTCGGACTGTAATTGTTGGAGAGCGGCTAGAAGACGCAGTGGTTTTGTTAAAGCTCTGTCACTGAGGCAGCTCACCCCGCTTGCGAGGAAGACAGGTGGGAGGGATTGAGAAGAAAATCGACCCTGAGTGCACTGCCTAGAGGTAACAATAACAGAAATCTGGATAACAATCACCTCTAATAATGGGAAACGACGGGCGGTAATCCCCCGTCGCGCTCGCCCTCTGGGTCTCTTCACCCACATGTTTTCAATCCAGCGTTTGATAACACGCGGGGAAGGAGGAATGAGAGAAATTTCAGTAACAGAGAAGTTTAAATAATTCAGAACGTCAGAAAGAGAACGTGAGAGCAGGGAGTAAGTAGGAATTCCAAAGTAAAGGGCATCGGGGTCATCGTGCCAAAACACACGCCTCCCTAATTCTCATCAGATGTTGTCGAGACTAGAGCCCCCCCACTCTGCTTATTAATGCTTTTTAATGCTTTAATTAATAGCAGGGAGCCGACTTTAGAGTTGGCTCAGCCGGCGCGAGGAAGGAAGGACACAGCGAGGCGCTGAAACCACAACTCGGGACCGCTTCCTCCGTCTGTCTCCGACCCGCTTGTGTAATGCGCTCTCATGGAGGAGGAGGCGTGAGTTAATGTGTCGTGGACGCTTGATTGTCTGTGAGCTGACGTGTACCCGCAGAAGCATGTGTCACTGCACGCCGAGGCACATTAGCGGCGTGAGCTTCGGTTTTTGTTAACTGGTGCGAAAGAGGCTCGTATGTTTTTGAACCCTGCATTTATTGGAGGTTTTATATTTTCTAATTTCTTCCAAGGCTTCTTTGGTGTAGCGGCGGCTCCAGCACCAATTAAGTTTGCAGTATGTAACATGTGAGGAAACTTGACAAGCTCCTGCTGTTCTTAGAAAAATCCAGCATTTTTTTTCTTTAATACTCTGTTGCTTTAACCTTAATGGTTTTGGCTGAACTGTTGGTGTTGTGTGAATTGTGGGTACATTGTGTGCGTCAGCCGTGCCAGGTCTCTTGAGTGGCAGTGTATACACTGCAGCACCGCTGCTGGAGCTGGATGCCAGGCTTGGGTTTGTTGTCTGCATCACGAGTTTGCAAACATTTTTATGCTTTTTCAGACTCTGTTTTCTCACATTAACATTAACAGTCTTTGACACATCTGAAAAGAATATGGCCGTGCTCGGTCCTGTCAGTGGGTTGTTATTATCATTGGCTGACGGGCTCTATTGGAAACGCTATCCAAATCCCTCCAGCGCACAGCAGTGTTGTTTATGAAGCTGTCGACAGCCAAGTGAAACAGCCTCTTCCACAAAACATGACTGGAATCTCATCAGATAGAAACAGATGATGGAGTCAGTTCCTGCATAGTTTGGTTTATTCCGACAGGCCAAATAGGACATTGTTGTCTCTCTGCTCAAATACCAATCCAAACGCTTCAGGGACAGTATCACCGAGGATCACCAGAGGAATGGGGAAGCGGATAAATGTAGTAAGGGGCTGAGACGAGTCCAGAGGGGGTAACATGTTTTCCTCCTGTCACACATTCTGGCTTATCAGACTCTTCTGTAGCCTGAGAGAATGACAGGAGCTCTGGACTGTGTTAATGTGGTGTCAGCACAGGCCTTTGTTCTGCTCTGGACAGCTCTGCCAGAGACGAGTCGAGAAGAGGGAGAATGAGTGAGAGCAGAAGACACTATGGAAGCCAAAAGTAAACAAAAAAACCTTGTAAAACAAAAATAAAAAAGTTAAAACAGCAAGAAATTAACAGATAATGGCATGCTGCTCTGCCATTGATTTATACTGGAAAATCCTCATTTCTGTGTTGTCCAAATCAAATATAATTACACTTTTGCCTGATAGCTCTTCATACTCTTTAATACGCTTTAATCCTGTGTGATATATTTTATCGGTTTTCTTTCAGTCCATGTCTGCACTGGCAATCCATTCTCATCTATCAGATGCCACTGACGTCAACGATATGCGTAAATGTGTCCTTTGGCGTCAACGTCTTAACACACGAGCCGCAGCAGTAGTACACGCAGAAAGAAAACAGTACAGACCAACAAAGTATGTGTCATGTCCTGTCTGAGAGTCTGGCATTTTGCAGTCTCTTTAGCTCTGTTATTACTCCCTGATTTCTTTCCTGTTCGCTACCTTATTTCTTTCCCCTTTAATTCCGTGGTTAGAGTTTGGCATTAAAGCAGCTTAGTTGGGAAAAGGAGATGGATTTACTTATAATATAAACCCTCACGACATGAGCTTTACATGCTGAAAAATTACCGTTACCTAATTGCATATAAATGTAACACCGGGGGGTCCTTCCCAAGTCTGTATGTGACAAGTTGGTAGTGAAAAAACATTCAAACTGCTGCCATAACCTAATGTTGCACAGCACAGATACATGTTACCTGTAACAGCAGAACTAGGCAGTGGTCTGGAAATCCTGGAAGCATCTGCAAACCTACGTGGAAGTACAGTTTTTACAGTATTTGGTTTGACCACCTGTATTCTTCAGGACAGTCTGAACTTTCTTGGCAGCTTTCTTGTCGTTTCTTTAAGTAGTCTTCAGGAATAGTTCTCCAGGACATTCAAAGCTCTTCTTTGGATGTTTCTGCCTTTAGTTGATCCCACATTGCTTCAATAATGTTGTGGTCCGGGCTCTGGGGAGGCCACTCCATGACTAATAGTGCTTCACCGTGTGTTTTTCTATCAAGGTATGCTTTTACTGCATGTGTTTTGGATCATTATCATACTTACAAATTAAACTGCTGCTATTCAGATTCTTCTTACATGGTATTACATTGTGGATCAAAATCTAATGTTCATAATTCCACGAGTTTTGAGAAGATCTCCAACACCACTGACTGAATTCCAAACCATGACAGAGCCTCCACTGTGTCTTACAGATGGCTTCAGATGCTCGCTGTTATACCTCTTGATGATTTGAACCACAAATATCAAATTTGGATTTATCACTCTATCAGACCGGCAGCCACTGATTTCAGTTGCAGTGGCCGCAGGTCCAGTTCTTCCTCAGTCTTTTCTCCCTGTTTCCCTTCCTTAAAAATGGCCACTGAGACCATTTCAGATCAGGCTTCAGTGAGCAGTAGATGTACTGTATGTAGGACCAGATGTATGTCAGGTAAAGTCAACGAATTGCCGCCGCAGTGCTATTTATTCAAACTTCACAGCAGGAAACACATAAAAACTGATTTCACATATGAATTTCTTTGGCTGGTGGACTGCTCAGAATATTTCAGAATATATTTTATTTCATTTTTTATATACCTAAGCTTTGCTTTGTAACCTTTTTGTACTTGCAGCCAAAGCTACCTGACAGAAAAAATCTTGAAGCCTAATAAAAAGCAGAAATACGATTTATGTCAGTCAAGCGATTCTAAAGGTCAAGAGTGAACTTCCAGGGGATAAACTTTTGTTTGTTTTTCTTTTTTTTTATTGGCAACAACAACAGTGCAACAATCAAGACCAGAAGTCTCTTACATTTTTCTCTGAGTGGATTTGAGTTGCGCTGAAATATGCACAATATTTACTTATTGATGGATGTTTGCGATTTTGGAAATGAGGAAATATTTTTAGATGGCTTACCCTTTTTAAGGCCGTTATCTGACTGTAAGCTGTTGACTGGAATGCATTGAGTGCAGCAAAACAACTCTTCTGAGCTGATACCACAAGAGTTGCACAATGTTTACAGAATAAAGTTCACAAAAGCCTCTTGATCCCAAAGGGAGACGCGTGGCAGCAGTGAGCTTCTGCTTGACCCTAAACATCCATTTCTTTGTGGATGTCCTGTCTGTTGTCCGAGACGAGCAGCGTTTGCCGCGTCTGCTCGGTAAATATTTGTGTAGACATAAATCTTGAGGTAGACATAAATCCAACAGAGGAATTAAAATGACAGCAGAGGTGGGATTTGCTAAATGCTAAGGAGGAATAAGAAAAGTGTTGAAATGGCGGAAATCTCTTGGCGTTACTGGGATGTTGCAATCATTTTTTCTCTCTTTTGGCCTCCACCTCTGAGCTGAGGTCTCCAGTTTTTATGATGAATAGTCAAAATAGTAAGAACTGAACTCTGAGGAATGCGGCTGAGCTTGACACAACACTGTCTTGGTTCCCGACGCTGTGCAGCTCATCTCACTTTGCACTGTCACACTAACACAAGTATATACTACGCTGGGATCCACTCACGAGCACGGCGACGTGCTTTTGGTGCGTTTACGCACATCAAAATATGTGAAGGATCTAAAACAACCCAGGCAAGCTTGGTGCAGAGTTTATATCTGTTGAGGCAGCACACACACACACACACACACACACACACACACACACACACACACACACGTTGTCATATTACAAAAAGAGGAATTTCATATTTTCACTCTCAAGAAAAATTTGTGAATAATAACCAGAACCTCTAGCAGGATTCCCAGGATTTCTCTTCTGATTAATCATAAAATGTGGTCTGATCTTCTTCCAAGTCACACTTAATTTCAGACAAACACAATCTGGTTAAACTAATGAAACAAAAACAGCTTATAAGTATAAGCTGCCACTCAAGAAACCTGGCACGGCTGACGCACACGATGTACCCACAATTCACACAACACCAACAGTTGAGCCAAAACCATAAAGGTTAAAGCAACAGAGTATTAAAAAAAAATGTAGAAAAAGTAAATGAACCTCTGTGCTGAGAACCCCTCCTTATAAATAACGTTGCTTGCAAAGCTTTCTATTCTCAAGAAAAACGATTTCCTGTGAACCACTGTTGATCAAAACAACTTTCACAGGACCTTAGAAGATCGAATCTAAGAAAAACAGTGAAAAAGTGACTTGGATGAGTGATGAAATGTTTCACCCACTAAAAATGCAACATCCAGATGAACTGATGACCTTAGAAGATGCACAAAGCTGCACTGGCTGCAAAAGCATTTGGCTCCTGGGCATCTTTCAGAATCACACCAAGAGAACTTAGTGCAGTACTGAGAGAGATAAATGACCTTGAGGTTCACAGAGAAGCACCTGCTGAAATCCCTACAGTTTGCTAAAATCGATGTTTTTGTGTTATTAAAGTGGAAAAACACTAAACATGAATGGAAACCTCAGAAGAAACCACTACTTTCCAAATATTGCACCACATTTCCACTTTCCAAAATACCTCCTAGATGTTTGAGACAAAAGTTTAGCTTTTTTTTTTTTTTGCCAAAAATAGAAAATGCTATGTTTGGAGAAAACACAATTGCACAGCTACACTGAAACCTCACTGCCATATCTTAATCTAAGTTAACCTAAGCGTCATGGTTTGAGGTTGCTGTGTTTGCTTCGGGGGCCTGTACGCCCTCCAGTCGTTGAGGGAGCAATGAATTCAAAATGGCATCAAGAACATTTACAGGGCAGCAGTCCGTGACCCAAAGCTGAGGAGAGTTTGAATGATGCCACAGCAGAATTGTTGTTTTTGTTGTTTGCCAAGTCAGATTCCTGACCTTGACTCAGTTGAGCTGCTGTGGTTTGACCTGAAGAGATCTGTTCACTCGAGACATCCCAGAAGAATGAAAATGAAACCGTTTTATTGGAGAAATGGAGAAAAACGCCTTCTAATTGTTGCGCAAGTCTTATAAGCAACTTTAGGAATCGTCTTAGGGAGACGGTACAAGCGCCTAACTTATAACATTTTTCCAGCCTGCTCTGAGTGATTGCTCTGGGAATTCAGTAACTGTGTGTTATCAGTTTAGTCAAACTGTGTTTTTGTCAAACTGGATTTTGTGGCTGATCAATACAGAAGTCTTGGTAATTTCAAAGCTTTCACACACCAGTTTTGTTCCAGTAACTGACACTGGTCCTCTGTTTGCTGAATTGTTTGCACTTTAAATGTTTTTAAAAGTAAATTTCTACCAGAGGAGCAAATTTCGGTGAACTCCTCCAACATGTTGCATAAGCTTTCTTATAAAGACTCTCTGTTTCCTCTTGCTGTATAACTCCTAATCCCCACAGCATCAATAACCACAGCAGACTGTCTGCTTCTGTTCAGTTTGTCTGCATCTGTCCAAGTCCTTCTTTCTTAATGTTTTGTGGTGAAAGTGGAGTTGCTCAACATGAATCCTGGCTCCGTTTGGTGTAGTTATGGTGGTGGTGTGGAGTGGGGTGAGGGGGTTGGTGGCAGATGCCTCAGATTTCCTGAGAACGAGAAAGGAAGGAAGGTTTTGGGGGGATTCGAGTCCCCCGCTCCCCTTTAATTGCTTCAACTGAATGAAAGTTTAGGTTTGTGTTTTTCTTTGGTGAGCAGAGAGTGGAAAGTGAGGGAGGGCACTTCGTTACCCCAGAGCTGTGCGTCTGCTGCGGTGGGTGGACGGAGAGCTTTCAGGAACTGAGGAAGGACCCGACTGGCTCTGTGCCATTACTCTGTGGGTGAGGTTGGGGGTCTGCGGTGCAGTAATGCAAAGAAACAAGTTTTATCCCAGACTCATTCATGACAGCAGTAAATGTGATGTTGACTAATGGCTATTTTGGGTTTTCTTTTTTTATTTACAGCTTGTATTGTTTTTATTAGCCTTGTTAGCAGCTCTGTGGCAGAGATGGTCTACTCTCTAGAGATCTACTTCAAATCGCTCACTTTTCTTCAAGTTACCACCCAGTTAGTTTTCATTTATGCTGTGAATGTCTACTGAATGAATAGGCTCCAAATTTGCACTTTATGAACTCTAAAGAGGCACTGTGCAATACTTACTTACTTGGTATCGAGCCAATACCAAGAAAATACAGGGCCAGCGCTGGCATCGATACTGCCGTTACTTGGATCGATCTGCCGAGCACTACTGTAACGACTTTGGTGCACGTCTTCCTCTCTACCTTATTAGGAAGTACAATCACTCCGTTGACACGCTGGGTTTTTAAAACCAAACAAAAAGGCCTTTTACAAATGTTTTCACTCATTAAAGATTGTTTACTTAAGTCCTAAATCACCGTGTAGTGCTGACATCTATATTACAGCAGTCGCTCCACCCTCTCCCCCCCCTCCTGTCTGCATTAAATGACACATAGGTTTGTAAAAAGCCTAAATTGATGACTGCTGCTACTGTGTTTTTTAGGTCAGGGATGTTGTAAAGTAGACACGGCCGGTGTTGTAAACCGAGGCCATTCTGAGCGTGTGTGAAGAGGGAAAAAAAGAGACAAAGATGAAGGAGCGAGGACGCAGAGAGGCTATAAAGTAGTGCTAATGGGATCCTCCTCTGCAGGAAAGCATGGAAAACAAGGAGCCGTGAAACAGCCAGTGGTTCGAAGCAGAATCTCACTGTGTTATTAACACTTGTCCCCAACCATCCATCCATCCATCCTTCCTTCTAACCGTCTCTCCATCAGGTTCTGTTTTGTTTTTTCCCATACTCACCTAGATTCCCTTCTTATGTTGCCCTCTCTGTGCCTCTCTGCAGTTACTTTCATGTGCCACCACTTGAAATAGTGAGCTACTGAGTGGTGTTAAGCAGACCATGAAAAACTTCTGTTAAATTGTAAGTAAGTAAGTCATTTGGTACAACAGCAAAGTCAGAAATCATATATATCAAAAACTGTATTCATAACAATAATAGCCAGTAACGAATCATATATTAACTCTTACTATAGTTGTCTTGAAGGTTTTATTTTTTATTATCTTGACTTTTTGCTCTTTAACTAGTTTCTTTTTACTTCCACCTCTCCCTCACTCATAGCTTAAACGGAAAATAGCCCCACTGAGGATCATGCACCTCTCAGACTGGACTGAATGTCTCTTTTAGCATCTTAAAGCTTTTCTCCAGTGGCTTTTAAAGTTTTTTGCCCTTCTTCAAATCCAGCGTGTTTGTCCCTTTCTGTGACCCTCATCTGTCTCTGGATTTTCTCCAGTGCTCTTTCAGCTCCCACCTATTTCCTCACACTTACTAACGCCTTCACTGGGTGTATGCATGTATGTTTGTGTGCAATCTGTTGACTGAAGTCTCTCCAGTTGGAGGGAGGTGATGAAGAGGGATGCACGATGTGCCAAGCATTGCAGGCTGAGGATGGAGGCAGTCAGCTGCTGCGAGATTTGTAGAAGAGTTTAGATTTTCTTCATGTACATAAACTACCTTATGTCAGTAAAACCCCTCGATTCAGGTCCACAATTACACTGTTTTGTTAAAGATATATTTTTGACAACAGAGTAGATGGGAAAGCAGGGGGAAGAGTGGTAGAAACAAAACACAACTACATCAGTCCATCGTAGTGAAGAGAGAGCTGAGTGTAAAAGCAAAGCTGTCGATTTACTAGTCGATCTACATCCCTACATTCAACTGTGGTCACGAGCTCTGGGTAGTGACTGAAAGAAAGAGATTGCAGATGCAGCGCTGGAAATGAGCTTTCTTTGCAGGATGGCTGGGCTTAGAGATTGGATGAAATTTCAGTCATCAGAGAGGGGCTCAGAGCTACTCTTCCACATCGAAAGGAGAAAGTTGAAGTGGTTCAGATATCTGACAAGGATGCCTCCTAGGTGAGGTTTTTTGAACAAGTCCTACAGGCAGGAGGCCCTGGGCCAGTCTCAGGTGGGTGGATGGATGGATGGATGGATGGATGGATGGATGGATGGATGGA
>NW_005187676.1:367674-374115 GCF_000239375.1 Pundamilia nyererei | reverse complement strand
GGATGGATGGATGGATGGATGGATGGATGGAGCAGGTTAAAGACATGGCCACAGTGCATGCGTGAAAATAGCTACATACCTTTAGAAAAAAACAACTCAGAAACAATCAGTCCCCTGCTGCATATGCTGTATGAGCATGTATCCTCTAGGTGAGTTACTCCCTTAACTCCAAAACCCAACAGGGGAACGCCAACGCCAACTATGAGGCAAGTTTATGTGTGCGTTTGCATTGGTGTGTTTTTTGCATGTGTATGTGCTGTATGTCCTCATGCAGGTCCAATAACACCGCCTTTTGGTGAAACAGTGACGTGACAGTTGAAAAGGATATGAAAACATGTTGGTGTTAACATCCTGAGTGCGGTGCTACGTCGTCCCAAGTGTACTGAGATCATACTGCGGCATGCTATCACAACATTTCTCAGCATACTGACATCTGTAATCAGGAACAGCAGACCGGAGACCAACCTGTGTTTGCACAGTTGTTAAGCGGTTTGGGTCTCTCTCCCAGTGATTCCCAGTGATGCTGCAGTCTGTAATAAGCAAGCAGGACAGTCTCTGTGTCCTTGGGAATCCATAAGAGATACATAGCAATTGTGGCGAAGTCACTCTCCTTTAAGAATAGGATTGAATAATAAGCAGTCTAACAGCCATGCGGCTGCCACTGAACTTCCTCGGTTTCCTCTCCTTAGTTTCCTCTCGTGTAGAAGTTTCACATTCTTGGGATTGGGAGTCTGTGGAGGTCTCTTCTCCTCCAGATGGAGGCTGTGTAGGTGGACAGCTGTGCAACAGCCAGATCTCGCCCCCAGCCTCCTTTCTCACTCTGCAATCCAGCTGGAGAACAGACTTAAGCGAGACTCTGGGGATGGGATTTAGAGGCTCCTGGCAATCCATGAAGATGGGATTCCCAAACTTTTCCTGCTTCAGGTGACCCATGTATTAAGGTTGGAAAATTCCTGTGACCTTTAACATCTGAAACACAGACACGCCACACATCTTGCTTTGGATTTCTGTTCATATGAGGGCAAAAAGCAAAGGAGAGGCGTCACGTGTGAGGTCTCGGACCTGCTGCAGGAATCACCGTGCTTCATAATAAACTGCCGACAGTGTGGTTTTATTAGAGCCAGAAGGGTTCTGTTATCTTTCTGAGGGCCACTTCTCCAGGAAATGATTTTTGTTGACCTTGTATTTGTAATTTCCTCTTGTTTTTCTTGGCATCACTTCTCTGTTGTTGATGCACTTGAAAATGACAGCTTCGTTGTACAACAGGAATTCCCAAATTCTTCTGTTATTCAACCAAGTATCCTGATGCTCGATGATCTTTCATATAGAGAAAACCTGAGTAACAACTGTGTGATTCTTGTAAGTGCTCTCATCTCTGAAGAGCTCTTAAACTTCCACAAGCACATGTGCAGTAAGGCCAGCTGCAAAAATAACTTCATGCCTTTCAATCACAGAATTTATACCGCACCTCTGTAGTAAATCCTGACGGTTTTACCTGTCAGGTTTACCTTGGATTAAACCCCAAGTAAATGAGGCCATTTTAATGCTTTGATGGGGGAGTTTGCAACTGAATGTGTCACTAATCTGCCAATAATTTTGAATGTGTTTAGCTTTCTTACCTTCATGGGTAAACACTTTGTGTTTTGGTCGTTTATGTTCTTCACATCGTTAAGTTCCACCAGTTTCAGCCTCCTTGGTGGTCCAGATCATTTCTGTGCAAGATGCAGGTATTCTGCCTTCTCCAATGTATACATGGACCACTTACCTGAGGTGAAATATTCGAACCTTTTCAAGCATTCTTTCATGTGCCTGTCAGGGTTTTATGTGAGTGTCTGTTTGTGTAGCCCAGACTATATATTTTAATTGTCTGTTTCCATTGTCTATTTATGCTTCTTAAGTGTGTATGGGAAACCTTGGCTAAGAAGGAGAAGTTTCCTTGCATGTGAACATTGTTTTTGCAGTGGAAACCCTGGAATTTCAGCTCCAATTTAACAGCATTTCTCGTGTGAGAGGGCCTTTGACCACAAATGGCCAGGCCTCTGTCCAGATTTGGCAGCCTGTTTGCAGTATTGCAGGAGTTCCTTGGTCCCTATTGTTTTGCTCTGAGGACAAAAGGCAGACACAGAATTGGGTCACAGCATCACAAATATTACAGGGTGGCTGGACTATTTTGCACTTTTATTATTGGATTTGTTAGCTACCCATTGTGTCATCAACATTTATTTTTCCTAAATCCAAAATTTATATGACACACATAGTTTTCTGTCTGCGAGCCTTGTCATTGCAGTGTGTGGATTTTTGTGCCAGTCGCATAATGACATTTTCACTGTCTTACTCTGAAAAGTACAATGTTCTTTTTTTGTATCATTTAAGAAATGAGTATTTTAATGTAAGCTTCTTGTCAGGGGATATTGTGGGCCCAAATATAGGACACAAAGGCAGACAAAGTAAACAGATGATTTATTGACCAAATGCAAACCCCCAAGGGTGTGTTGCAAAGCAAGATTAATGGGTTGCCGAGCTATGTTGAGTTTAAAGTCAGAGTTTTCTGTGTTGTGAAAGTGGTTGTATTTTTAGTTGGCTAAATCACTGTGGTAACTTATGGTTAACACGTAACCTGAGGAGTGTACTACAAACAAAGCTCAACACAGCCAGGCTTTCTTTAGTCAGCATTAGCTGGCTCAATAAAACCTAAAACAGTGATAACAAGTATCTTTTCTTTGGCAGAAAATGATCCCTATGAGTGTCCCCTACTCTTTGTCCCCTAATTTGTTAATATTGGGATTTAGCGATGATAAAATTAACACTTTAATTCCAGTTAATTATTTTATTGTTGAGTGTGCTCTCGTTGCTACTCTCTATTTCTAATGTGACAGCTATTTCTTTCTGTGTGTTCTTTGTTGAAGTAGCTGCAATTCCAGCAGATTAGAATCAAGTATAAACACATTCATACATTTCCCCATCACCAAATGAATACATGCACATTTCAGTGACAATGCAACAAACAGTCTGCACTGCTGTAATTTCAAAGCTGGGCTTCATTTTAGTGAGCTACTGCTTTACAAGATGCGGACAGAAAACATCCAGCGGTAAATCTATATCAAAGAAAACATGCAGTAAATAAAATTAATAGTAAAATTGTGGCACTTTCAAACTGGGAATCTGAACATAACCAGCTCCTGATGCTGGGCATCAGTTACCATGGTGATTTTAGCCAGGTAAAAACAAGAGACGCAGAAAACTCTGATCTTGAACCCTACATCGCTTGCTAACCTATTAATTGTGCTTTGTAGTACAGGCCTCTGGACAGCCAGTCTCAAAGGAGGGAAAAATAGAAAAGCAGAAAATCACAACGAGATTCATGAAAACAAACATAAAGCAAGAAAAAAACAAAAGATGGCTTGCTTTCACTGAAACATGAAGATAAGTGAAAAATAAAGGCCAACACCAGGAATGACTAAGAGCTAAAGGAAACCACGAGGACCACGAAACCTCTACCCAAGAACCTAAATCAACAGCTGTCTGTTTGATACCAGCTTGGAGTATTTCAGTGCTAATTTCAGTCAGTAATTAAAAAGTGTGTTGCCAAGTGACTTAGCAACCACAGTGACTGACATGACTCAACTTTTTTGAGGTTTCAGATTGTTTCAAAGTTGACTACAGTCTTATTTCAGTTTGTTGTAAAACATAAAAGATTTATGTTCAGAATAGCATGTGGGAAGCAGTGGCTGCACAAGTACTGTATGGATTAACTTGTGTGTTTTGAAGCATGTGTTTGTGGATTTTTTTGGACTAAGCAGAATATGTATCTCTCAGATGAAAACCGCTCTCCCTCTCTGCCTGTTTGTCCTTGTGGCTGAGGAGGCAGATGTTCTCGCTTTCCCTCTGGATCTCCTTTCATCGTTTCCGTCCCGGTCTGTTTTTAGGCCCGGCTAATCGAACCCAGTCTCTCCCCCTGAGACCAAAAAAAAAAAAAAGATTCTCGTGTGATAGTAACTTTGGCTCCCGGACATGACATGTCTGCCAGTTTAAATGACTTACTTCATATTAAGAGAGAAGACTTTAACAGATGAACGTGCCTGTGCTTGGTTTTGTCATTTTCTTTTCAGCTTAATATTTAATGCTGAGAGAGTGTATTCTTATTCTTTCCTGTAATATGTGTTAGCGACGCTTTAGACAGTTAATTCTCACAAGCTAGAAGTTTTTGTTTTCAGAAGTAAAGTTTGACCCTGATCTATATCAGTGATGAGGGCTGTTTCTACTAAAGTGGAGAACATGTTGTTGTTTTTATGATCATTACAGGAAGCAGATGTAGAGAGTTTGCTTGTGAGGAATTCCTTCAGATTTAATTTGCAAATCTTCCATTTAATACAGACACATCTGCTAATTAGTGCTAACATATACATGCAAAACACAACAAAAGAAGAACAGAGTTTTTAGAATAAACAGCATAGACAAGCCACATTTATCTTCATCAAATAATCACTTTATCAAATAAGCACTGCAAACATGATACCCAGTGAACTATGTCAGCATCCACCAGCCTCCAGTAATGCACAACTTTAAGTATTACAACAGTGTAAACAGGTGAGCTGTGAGGACTATGTGAGCTGTAGAAACCAAAACCTGTTTCTTACTGTTCTCTAACTCCTCCTAGACGCTGTTATCAACCTGGATGAAATGCTGAGATGAGAAAAAACTAAACTAATCACACAGAAGTTTTTGCCAACCTGTTGGGTAATACACTGGTCACTCGTTTATCGCAGGGGTTAAGTTCTAAAAATAACCCGCGATAGGTGAAATCCGTGAAGTAGCTTTATTTTTTACAATTATTATAGATGTTATAAAGCTGTATAACCCCTCACTACACACTTTATACTCTTTTCTCAGACAGGCATGAACATTTTCAAACTTTCCTCTCTTGTTTAAACACTCTCTAAGTTTAAACCTTGTGTAACTACAGCCTTATTTACTTGATCTTACATTTTTACCCTGATTGTCACACATTCAAAGTTAACAACAAGTGGTTAGTTGTCATATGTCTATGAAACCTCAATAGGACTGGAAGTCCTTTTCCACAGATACCATAAGATCTTAAAACCTTTAGGTAGAAGGAAGGTTGAAGGCACTTCTGCACTGGCTTAATTTTCTGATCTGGAAGCTTTGCCCATGTTTTATACCGTCTGCTAATTGCAGAAAGACTTCCAGTTGTAGAGAGGTCCAGGGGTTAACGGTTTTCTGACTTCTGTAAACACTGTCGGCTGAGTTTTTTGCTGGATTGTGGGTTTTTTTTAATAAATCCTGGTCATGCCATGTTTCAAAAAGGAGAGCTATCCTGTACCCATGATAGTCACTCTCTGACCACTTGAATTGAAAAGTGTCTGGCCGTTGAACAAGTGGCTTTACAGTCAGATTTGCCCCGCCTCACCACATTCTTTCAAAATGAATCAACAGTGAATACGCTTGATCGTGATGCATCAAAACAGGCCTTCAGAAACCAATCGATGATGTCACAGCATCTCTGTTCATTCTGTTTGTGGTTTAACATGAAGGTCTTGTTTTTTGGCCTTTGGAGGAACTGCTCTTTTGCGCTGGATTCGTGTCTCTGCCCCAGAGGTTGCAGATTATTTAACACACTTTTGTTGCTCTAGTGAATTTTTACTACAACAGGATTGTGGAAGTAGAATTGACCTAAAACAGATGTGTTTAAATCCTTTTATAAACATTGAGGTCTATGACTTTAGTTTTCGGTACAGTTGTAGAATCAGTTCATCGCCCGTCTACTCAGAGTTTTTGTTTAGTTTTGGGTTGAGCAGACAGGTCACGTCAGCGGCTGAGAGAATCAAAGTCGGCCTCCACTTTACAGAAAGATAAAGGAGACGTGTCTCGTTGGGAAAACACGCATCCATTTCGATAAAGGCTCTTTATCTTATCTGCCTGTTTTCTTGTAATGTGTTTGGCTGTCTCACAACGTCCTTTATTAAAGTAATATTTCTCCCTTGTGCACCATGACACCATTAGACTTAGACAGCTGCTCGTTTTAAATGCATATATTATTCCTGGGTATTTCTCTTCATTATTAGTCAAACATTGCTCTAACTTCAAATAAGCAGCCTCAGATCAGAGACCGTCTCTTCTCCTTCCTTAGATCATTACTGGGTACAGTAGTTTTCTTTGACCAGCTGCCGTCCCTCCACATGGTTACAGCCCAGTCCCAACACAGCGGGATCTTTCTGTTTCATGGTCATCTGGCTGCTGACGGTTCACTTCCTCTCTAAATGAAGGGTACAGTGCACCAGAGTTTACTTCACAGCCATAGGCAATAAGCAGACGGACCCAAAATGAGATTTTTGACTGCTGTGCAATTCAGCAGGATCCAAATACAATTAGTATCCATATGGGGTCTGCCTTTTGGAGCTCTGATGCATTTTAAAGGAAGTT
>NW_005187676.1:366449-367480 GCF_000239375.1 Pundamilia nyererei | reverse complement strand
TCTGTTTCTACCTGCCAGCACATGCATCCTGCCAGGAACTGAAATTTTATATTTTTCAGATACAGTATTTCCACTGTTGCACACTGGGTGAATTATTATTCACATTAAAACTAACTAGGCTTCCTGTAAACCTTAAATGAAGCCGTAAAACAGATTCCCTAGGACTCGCACAGAGAGGACACTTTCAGCTGTCGTTACGTCTTATGTAAGATGCCTCCTCGGAGTTTCAAAAACACACTGAGGAGAGGACGCATCAGCTGCTTTTGTTATCAAGCGAGAGCAGCAGACCCATGCTGTCTGCACCAGGGCAGGTATGCCACATGGTTTTTCTTTGAGTGTGTGTGTTTTGATGTGGGTTACTGGGTGCGTTTCAGTGCCAGCAGCCAGTGCCTGCTTTACAGTCGGTTAACATCTCCTGGCTGACCTGCAGCAGCCGAGGAGGAGGGAGCGAGTGTCGGGACAGGCCAGGCTGGCACTGGCTCAGCAGTGGAAAGTCACACCTGGCCTCTGGCTTAGCAGCGAGTAAATGAGTTGTGAAGAATATTAGTACTGTCGATTCTCTGTTGCACTTTATAATTAAACCTGCTCGCTAAATGTCTCTCTTTAACAAAGCCGGAGACCTCGTTACTGCTCCCACTGCTGTCATTTCTATTTAAAATAGTACTAAAGCTCATAATTAGTCTTGGTGCTAACATTAAAGGGTTTTCAATCCCATCAGATATCCCACGTGGATGTACTTTTAAAAAATGTATTAAACGTGTTTAAACGATGTGTGTGGGTGTGGATCTAGAGACTTTATGATTTTTCTCGTTTTAAACACACGGCACCAAATTAAACCGTCTGAAACTCCCTCCTCTCTGGAGCCTGTTGTGATTTGGCTGTCGTCAGTGTTGTGGATTTGTTTTTCCAATTAATGCAAACAACTCTTGGAAGCGCTTGAATAGACCGTGACATTTGTAACGGTGCAGCAGCCAGGAATGAAATGACAACTGTTATATTAACAAATTAACTCCAATATTTTGGTCCTTTCT
>NW_005187676.1:311035-365891 GCF_000239375.1 Pundamilia nyererei | reverse complement strand
ACACTGGCTAGGGGACGGTCTTCTCCAACTAGATGGCGAGTGGTTGCTGGGTGAAGTCAGTCGCAAAGAGAGTGGTGCATCAAAAGCCTCCTAGTCATTGCTTTAGTTGCTACCAGATTGCCGTAATCACCCATAGATGTGTAGATGCGAAAATTGTCTGAAAACACTGGCTAAGTAACACTGAGCGGTAGTGACACTTGAAACAGAGCCATGCATACCGGAAAAGGAGAGCGTTCACCTCCAAAGTGAAACCCGTGTCTTATTATTGCCAATACTTGTCAAAAAGTGAATGGTCTTCGTTTCCAGATCGCACTCTTCACATCTTTACTGCCGCTTAGCGAGTAATTGGCAAAGGTTGGAAAGTCCAAGTTGGTGTTACAAACTACAGGTGAACTGCTGGTGACCAAAGCTAACGCAAGGAGCTTTTCAGTGCAGCAACCTTCCACAACCACTTGCCAACCAGTCTGGGACACATTTTTTCCCTAGCAACTGATGGTTGCCAACCAATCACTGAACCTCTGTCTCAACACATATTTGATATGAAACCAGCCATGACATGACTGTATTGTTTTAAATATATTTATTAAGAATCTGATACAATAAAATTATTCAGGTTAAAATTAGTGCTTCAGACATTAAGCAGACAATTTGGGAGCAGTGATGTAACCATGAGGGAAATAATCATCTGTGTTTTCCCCCTAACCTTGTGTTTTGGAGACTGACAACTCAAAAATATTTCGATATTTTGTTAAAAATATAAAGAGTTTTTGAAACATTTCAGTTACTTTTTTGTCAGCTTGTTGTTTAGACGTCAGAGATCTTTTTTTAAGAGCAAACATTTATATTGTTGTAGTGTAGGGTTAGGATTAATGGTAATAAACCAACTAGATCTGTGCGCTGTAAGAGATTTGCTGTTCTGATGTAGAGAAGGGTGAGCCATCAGCTAATGTGGTCTGGCTCAGATCAGCTGATCTGTGGGACTGTGGCTGAGCCCGACTTCAAGGTC
Source organism: Pundamilia nyererei (assembly GCF_000239375.1). Lineage (NCBI taxonomy): Eukaryota > Metazoa > Chordata > Actinopteri > Cichliformes > Cichlidae > Pundamilia > Pundamilia nyererei. The sequence continues at coordinate 364,885 of NW_005187676.1, read as the reverse complement.
TACCTGCTCTAACACTAGGTTCGATTTTACAAGAGTTAGTTAGTGTTACTTCTGCAGTTAATCCTGGGAGTGTTTTCCTGACTCTACCAGAGGACGTGATGGTAAATTGTGTACAATCTTAAATAACTGAAAAGATCTTCAAGGATCACATGACTACAGCTTCCATCACAGTGGATACAGAGGAACAAAAACAAAACATTTCATTTGGTCTACTGCAAAATACACCAGTAATCACAGTGAATTATGGGAATTGCTGGCTCAAATAATCGTTTGTGAGAAAGTACCAAGATAACAGCTGGTAAGAGCCCTTGTCCCCAGTAACAGCGTAATTCAAATAATCATAATCTGATTTTTAGAGGTAATTCCAAGCAGTTAAACATCAGAGACTTATGAGGTCATTGCAGATTACATCAGTGAATTATGTCATTAATCAGGTAATCTGCTCTTTATTACAACCCAAATGAGAAAGTAGCTTTATTTTGATTCATTTTCACTGCACCCGTTTTCAGAAGTTGATCAATGAATACAAGAAGGTTTAACGAGGTTCATTCGACCCCACCCCCTCCTCCTCATTCAGCCTCACAGCGTGCTGTGACCTGATCCGACTCAGGTGATGCTAATAGGAAACACACTGCATCCTGTGAATGAGTGCAGGTGATCAAAAAGGATTTTCTAATGTTTCCCATGTGCATAACTGGGTTTAGATGCTCATAAAGCTTTCTTTGATTGTTGCATTTCTTTGTAATAAAGATGGTGTTCAGTGCCACAAAAGTTTTCCCTGCCTGGAATAATTAACTTTGAGCTGGACTCTTCTTTTTTACCTTGCCAGAAGAATCGTTTTGTCATATTTGCCAGATTTTCCACTGCTACATGTCCAGACATGAAAATGATTAAAGTCTGCTCATAAATCTGCGAAGCTGTTTTTCACTTCTGTCCGTGAAGCTTTTCGATGTCTTGCAGTCGTCAGACAGTTTTTCATTTCAGCAAAACTTTCATTTTGTACACGCCCGTCCAGCTTTTCCTACCAGATGTCTCTTTGTGTCTTACTTGTGTTTAAATTAAGAAGGGATTTGTTTTTTAACTGCAGTGTCTCTCATCTTAACAGCATGCCCACCTGGAACTTATAAACCAGAGGGAACACCGGGAGGTGTGAGCACCTGCCTGCCCTGCCCTGACGCCCAGCACACCTCCCAGCCTGGCAGCACCTCCCCCGACGACTGTGTCTGCAAGCCGGGCTATAAGCCAATGGGCATGGCCTGCCAAGGTAAAAGCATCCGATGCGTTAAATAAGCAAGTGGGTACGTGTGAAACAGGATGATGGTCTCTTCTGTGTTGCTGATCTGAATATTGAGAGTTACACAGTGTTTTTAGTGTTTTCTAGCTTTAAGAACAGTGTTTTTAATTAAGCTGTTTGCGTGAGCAAAAACATTCACATGCAAAAATCCCCACTTTCACTCTTCCTGTTCAGCCCACCTGAACCAGAGCTTCTATTACAAGACCATCTATTATTTTAATATTCTTGTATTACAATTGTTTTGAATGTTTTGCTTAATCTGCATAGGCGAACCGCAGATTATGATAGATTCACTGAGCTTTAATGATACAATATAAAACTGCAGTAAGTTGTGTGTGTGAGTGAAGCTTCAAAAACAAGAAGGCAAAACATTTATCTGTTTGTTTCAAAGCATCACAAGGGGATATTGGAGGGTACGAACCCCAATGTGATCGCACCAGGTTTCATCTAAAAGATTTGATCTGATCCCTTGGTGCAGAGGATGAATATGCTCTCAGGGACAAAGTCTATCCTATCTTATTTGTCTACAAACTAGATATCATGAAACCTGTGTTGTGTATGAGTTTTCAGTGTTTTTTAAATAAAATGTCATCCTGAGCCTTCTGTGTTCTCCTCTCTCTGCATCATGCTTTAATTACTTTTCATGTTCCAGTGGGACTTTTTATTGTTGGTTTACTTCCTGTTTTTATTCTTCTGCCTGTGTCTCATTCCTGCATTTTTTCAGATCATCTGTTTGTCCTCCCGATGTTCTTATCAGTTTTTTCCCATATTAGCCAACCCATTTTCCTACGGAAGCCTTTTTCTGCCTTTTTAAAAATAAAAAATAAAACAATTCTGACAGGAGGAAGTTAAAATAATAATAAAAAAAACGAACTTGAAATTTGTGGCCGAAACAAGCTTCCATAGTTTTCCAACAAGTGTCCTGCTGTTTCCCACTTTGCGTCCTTGTATCTTTTCCTCTCCTCTGTTTAATTCTCCTATACTTGTCTCCTGCATATAGGACAACAAACAGCCACTTCACAGGTACTCAGCTTCGTTAGAGGTTAAATACCTGGAGCTTTCCAACAGCTATTAGAACTGAGGAAACCGTTCAGATGAGACATGAAACATCTTTCTAACTGTATTCAGGGCAAAAACTCTTTAGGTTGAAAGTCTCTTGAGTCTCTCAGTCTCTCCTAGCCTGCTCTCATTCTGTCCCCAACATGTAATTTGTAATGGTGAACACACATTTTAAAATGAGTATAAACATGCTTCCTAAGAGAGAAATATGTTTCGTGAAGTAGGAATTTGTGGCCTGTAATCGCTTTCAGGAATAGTGGTGAAAAACATGAAGGGCAGTAAATGAAGTGATAATGTGGTGAATTAACTGGAACAAAAAAACAAGATATTCCTCAGAGGTATGGGATGACAGCATCATGTATCCAGTAATTTTGCCAGTCCTCCCATTCCTCGAAGAATGAGCCAGTGATTTCCAAACAGCAGTTCATCTGAACACATTGAGCTCCATTAATCACCACAGTCATCCACTGCTTTCTACTTCCTCAGGCAGGAAGAGAAAATAGAGTGTTTAAGGTTGATATGCTGTAATTTTCTGCTTACTTGTTTTTTTATTCAGTTTTTATCAACAAAATCAACTTTCTGTCATAGTGTGTCAGTTTGTGTGTTAGCTGTAATGTAAAATTCACCCTCTCCTCTCCTCTCCTCTCCTCTCCTCTCCTCTCCTCAGTGATACATTGTCCAGCACTGTTGCCCCCAGATTATGGCTTCTTTGTCCAGAATGTATGTAACAACCACTTTGACGCGGCCTGTGGTGTGCGATGCGAGGCCGGTTTTGACCTCCAGGGAACCGGCATCAGACTCTGCCAGGCTGACGGCACCTGGTCAGGGACACCGGCCAGCTGCAGAGGTGAGGAGAAAGCCTGATGCATGTAATATTACAATGATGATCATCACAGGATCATCACACAATGAAACTTTTGTTGATGAAAAATCCCTCAAGACTTTCAGCTGAGAAATATACACAGCTGTGAAAATCAGCATATTTAAGAAGCTTTTTCATTTTCTATTGGCTGATTGATTGATTAAATGGTTTTTCTTTTTTTCTGTCATATGTGCCCAAGTTCATGTCTGTGAACCAAAAGTTCAGGGGTCAGATATTCAGTTTCACAGTTTTGGTCGTCCAGCCATCATTCATTTTCTTCCTCTTATCCAGTTCAGGGTTGAGGTGGGGATGAAGCCTGTCCTAGCTGCCACAGGGCGAGAGGCAGGGTACACCCTGGACTACTCGTCTATGGGCAATTTAGAATCACCAGAACTGATCTACATACACAGAAATCCTAATCAAACAGATCACATCAACTCTAAAACTGAAGCTTACAGATCGAAACCAGAAATTCCTCCATAAATAGAGTCGTCGTTACTGCAGACTGGGAGGCAATTTTACCTGCAAATTGATGCAGGCGGTCAGCAACTTTCCTTTTCTGTAGGAATATAACCAGAATACAACCAGCTGACTTGAGTACTCCAATACCAAGAGATGCATCACAGGCGAGTTGTGCGCATTGGTGCAGACTGACGACAATCCCCTTGAGTCAGAGTGAAGTTGTTTGGAGGCAGGTTGCCTCCCATCAGACAACCTGAGCAATCGCCCTGCCATCAAAAGGATCCGTCCTGAGTTTGAGGGTTTCCACAAACCGCTTCTGGGTAACCAGTTGGTTGCTGCAACTATATGCAAAGATTCTCAGAGAGCCAAAAATGTAACAACGTCACTGGTGAGCCACCGATTTACTCCTAGTCACGCAGAGGTGGCCGTCATATTTTTGCTCTAGTGTGACTGCGCCATAAGAACTGTGATTCATGCAGACCTTTTTTATTAGAGTCCAAGAATAAAAATATGCAGCTGGAAGCAAGCGTAATAGGTTCCCGTTATATTATTAAGCTTTAAGTGAGAGGCCTTTAATAAATTACCGACATATAACACCATGCCATTACAAACACAAGCCCGTTTAAAGCAGGCACGATGATATACGTACGGTACTTTTTTGCAGCGTTCATTTGTGTGTGCGTTTGTGGATTTATTTTAAATATCACCCAGCCAGTATTTAGTCTAGCTTTTTCTCTGCACCCTAATGTCCCGTCATATCTCAAAAACTGAGAAGAAAAGTAAACAGTGAGGCAGTAGTCGAATGTCGAAGTCAGATGGGCTATTAAAAAGATTTTTGTAGTGATCTTCTCATCGTTTAAGGCTTTTTGATTAGTCTGCTTCTTGATTGATTGTAGTGTTAATGCATGGTGGTATAATGCTGCTCTGTTCTGATATAGTCGCAGCTAAATGTGTCTGACGGGCTTTACATATTTCATCATACAGTACTCAGGGTGCATAGTTATGCCACTGAAACACAGAAGCTTTTGTGATTGATCGCAGCAGGTTCTTCCACACCATATCTCATATAATTCCTCATTAAACCCTAATCAAAGCATCGCCTCGCCCCTGACGCCCGCCAGCATTTATAAACATTTCTGTAGCCCTAAATCACTTCATCCAGATGTAAGACGTGTCTCGATCTCTTGTACTGATTTGCTTTGAGTTTCCTAAAAGTCACAGTCGGTGTGTGTTAGCACGTAAAGCTCTCTCGGCATAGATTGAGATCATATGTGTTTAGACTGAAAGAGGAATCAACGTTTACTGGGAGACTACTGCTTTTCTGCCAGGCCAGATGTTGAGAGGAAGAAAGGTAGGGGAGGATTCAATTAAAGAGAGGTTGCTCATGGATGAAGAAAGAGGATGAAGATTGCGCGGAAGGAAGCAGAACGGAAAGAAAGCTGAGAAGAGAGAGCTAAGGTCAAAAGATTAATGAGGAAAGTGCCAGTTTTAACAGAAAGGCAGCAGCGGCAGCAGCGTGACTCATACAAATACCAAGACACTGAATACTAAAGGGTGTGTGTTGAAGATTTATAGTATGTGGCTTTGGGTATATGTTTCCTATGTGTGTGTGCATATGTCTGCTTGTATGTGTTACTCTGCGTCTAGTCTTTACCACATACTGTTGGACCTCCCAGCTAGTTAAGCCCTGGGGGAGATGGGGGGGTCTACTCTGAACTGCCTGTCTGTCTATGGATGGTGATGAGAAATAACACACTACACACCCTTTTCTAGACCTCAGCATAACTCAGAACAGACACACACACACCAGGATTTTCTTTGTTTATTTCATTCGGGACTTTCACACTTTGGGTTAAATCATAGGTCACAGTTTATAGCAAACACATACTGCTGTACATCCCTGCAGTTTACTCCTCCTCTGCACGTTGTGGGTGTTTAACAGTTACAGCAAACAAAATAATCAAATATTTTGTGTTTAAGTTATCTTGAAATGTACAGTTTGTCACTGTTTGTCATTATTCGAGGCCACACTTCCTATTTTTCTGAACCTTTTGTTCCCTCTGTGTCTCAACAGGAAATTAAATAGATAGAAGTGGCAAAATAAACCCAAGCAACAGAAGATACAGATCCAGCTGAATATGATAATAAATAAAGCAGACTTTGTTTTTCTGTTTTGTTGGTTTGGGTTCTTCTGTTTATTTTCTCCTATCTTTGCAGTACGCTCCTGCCCGCACCTGTCCCTGCCCCAGCACGGCTTCCTGAGTTGCAGCAACAGCTTTGGCTCCTACAGGGTGGTGTGTCAGGTGGGCTGTGATCGGGGCTACAGATTAGAGGGAGACTCCGAACTCACCTGCCAGGCAAACTACCAATGGAGTGGGCCCCAACCTCGGTGTGTGGGTAAGCTTTCACTCCACTGTCAGCCACTATCTCACACCGTGTCCTAGTAAGATGGAGAAACTCGGCTTCGTGTTGTCATGGGTTTAATTTGCTCGTTTTGCTATATCAGTGGCTTTTCTAAACCTCATATGTGAAAGCAACATATGATTACAAAACATGACTCCAACATTCACTGCAAGAATAAAAAAAGAAAAATGCCCCACAGCTGGTTGTGATGATGCATTGAGAGTTTTTGAACCTTTGGCTTTACTGATTCATCTGCCAGCATCTTGTTTTTTCGGTGCTGTAGCGCTACGTTTCCAGCTGAAACTTGCAGTATACTGTTAATGTTATCAAGTGTGGTCGAGAGGTCTGGTTCAGTGAAATCAAGTGAGTTTTAACCCATTTAAAAAGACTTGCAAATAATTAGGTTAACTGTTAACAGGTCAGTAATGTGACTGGATATTACAAAGAACATCTTAGAGAAGGACATATTCAAAAGAACTGTGTTTACAAATGGTGGAATAATTTCAGAATAATATTCATTAGCGTAAATCTTTGAAGACTTTTAATCACTGGCAGTACAAACAATACAAATACACTAAAGATCAAAAGTTGTCACATCTTAAAATGGAAATAAAACTCTTTGCATTCAGTTTTTATTTTACGCAGCGTCCCAACTTTATCAGAGCTGGGCTTGTAAATAAATAGTGTCAAAATCCAATAACAGCTAAAGCATTGATTTTGGCACCGAGAGAAGTAACGGAGGCAAAAAGTGAAGCCAAAAGATCATGTAGCTGAACAACAGAGAGCTTTGAACACAAATACAATTTTTAAATCAGCTCTACGTGTTACAGGTAGCGAAAAATGTACGATTTATGTTCTTTATTTGGATTTTTTAGCTTTAATTGAGCAGTAGCGTGAGAGTGCTGGAAATGATATGCAGGGATTGGTCTGGGATGGACTCAAACCCGAGTTCCTTCATTAGCCTTCAGCATGTAGGAGCGGCCTTGTGTTGGCTTTTCTATCCACCACTTAGAAGTCAAACAGCCTGAAAGCACTCAGGTTAGCTGAGGTGACAGCTAGTTGTAAACTTTAGGTCTAGTTACACATTAAGCTGGTGAGTTATAGAAATTAAACTCCTCCCAGCTGCCACGAAGAGTCAATTTGTATTATTATCAGGGTGTAAACCTGCGTATTTGTGATGGACACACGAGGAACTGTTTTTTTGTGCACTTTTTTTGTTGGCTTAATTTTTCAGCCATGGATGTTGCTGCTTAGACATAACCTGCTGCCTGTTCAGTTATTTTTGTGTGCTCAAGTGTGGTTTTGTTTTTGGCACCAAACGGTTTTATTCCAGGACTTTAACAAAGTGGCACATTCTATATTTTCCCCATTTTGGGCTAAAAATAATTCATTCCCAGTTTAATAACCCTCGTCACATCGTATCCAAGAGAATTCATCTATTACAGCGACATCTTGACTTGTCTTCAGTCAAAGTCTTAGTATTCCTTCATCTGTGGAGTTCAATCCGATTTATTCATGCAGTTATTGAATTAGCATTGTTTTCCATAATAAATCTTCCCAGCCTTGCTTTCACTCAGATACACAGCAGTCCTCTCTGACAGTAAATATGTCTTGCAGCATGACTATCATTCAACTGAGCGCTCGCATGATTTGTTTTGCTTCTGCTTACTGAAACGTGTCTGGCTGAAAATACACAAAGACAATCTATCAAACAAATGGCCCCGATCTGGGTTCCTATGAAAAAACGGTGTAGTTTACAAGCGTATGTAAACACGCATATACAGCGGTTAAACATATGGGGCGTGTTTGCGCAGAGACCCGCCATGGCACAAGACACATCTGCTTTCTCACAGCAAAGCTACAGTTACCACATATACACAACACAAAATTACCCACACACTCCAAAACTGATAGTTAAGTCAAAATAGTCGCACACACTCGTGCCCACCACAGAGAGCACCCAGGTCATGCACACGAACACACAAAAAAGGGACAGTGTGAGAGCGTTTAGCCACAAATCTCCGGCCGGTGCTGACTCACTTCCAACCAACCAGCTAGATGCACTATTTAAAAACGCCTGAGCCATCTGCTACCAAAAAACTCTCTCCATTCCTTTATCAATAACTCCAATCTCTGCACTGAGTGAGCCGCTGCTTGTTTGTTTGGCCACCTCTGCATTTTCCTGCAGACTTTAGCACAATTAAGAGGACTCTGCGGGCTGCCGTTGGTTTGTTTCTGTGTTTGCTTGCTCTGTGGTGAACGAGGATCAGCTCGGCTGCCCTGAGAGGATGCTGAGATAGATTTTTTTTTTTTTCATCCGATTGTAATCCCCGATGTCGAATATCCCTCGGAGTGAGCTTTCTCTGCAAAGCAGCTACAGCTAGAGCCAATGAAACTGAGATTTGGCGAGGGAGAGAATGAAAACGATCTATCCGTCATCAAGAAAAAAGCCACACTGGCCTCCAGAAATGCTTGAAAGGCCTCCTGTGTACGAGCCCTGCGGTCAGCGCTTTCTTAAGTTGATTTCCGACCAAATGTTTGTCGTTTCCGTGCCAGTTTTTGATACACAGCGGCCGAGAATAGCTTTATTGTTGCCGTTTATGGTGGAGCCAGCTCAGAGGAAGATTTTATCACATTCGGTTAACACACAGGAAACACGGTCGAGATCTTCCAACTCTATTTTTTTTCCCACTCTTTTGTTCAGTGTTTTTCCAGTTTTATCTTTATAAGGAAATCTTTTCAGCTACTTTTAATAACAAACAAGAGACAGATTGATAATCTGTCTCTTGATCTTTCCCACCCAGAGGTGCGTTGCCCTCCCATCGTGACTCTGAAGAACATCTTTCTGTCCCCTCCTGCTTGTGGGAGAAGAGCAGTGTCTCCAGGCTTTTTTTGCCTCCTCAACTGTCGTCCAGGTTACAGTCTCCAGGGGAACAGGAAGGCGGTGTGCCTGAGCTCTGGGAACTGGACAGCCAATGTCTATAAAGCTGTCTGCACAGGTAACTGTGTGTGTGTGTGTGTGTGTGTGTGTGTGTGTGTGTGTGTGTGTGTGTGTGTGTGTGTGTGTGTGTGTGTGTGTCTTTTCCTAAAGAGGGAATCTATCTTTCCTTTCTGCAGGACTAAGGTCAGGGCAGCGGTCAAAGCTGTGGTGGCTGTAAATTGTCTCTACAGTTGTAACAAGGAAGTAAAAAATACAGAGGCCAAGACCCCTCTGCTTGAAGCTCTGGAGGCTGAATGATGGAGTTTACAGTTAGGTTTGATCATTTTGTTTCTCCACATGACTTTGGAGTAGAAGAAGGGCCTGTATGCTCAGGTCCAGAAGTATTTTTGGAATTTTGCCACCACAGTGCAGTCAAGATATCAAACAATCAAGATGCGATTGACGTGCAGACTTTAGGGCTTAAAAAAAAGTGTTTGTTTTGGATTTGTTCTTTTTAAGGATTTTTTTATACACAGTCCCCCATTTTCACAGGCTAAAAAGTAATTGGACAATTGGCCAGGTTAGGTCTGCTCCCTCATTAATCCAGGACAATCTAAGCACATAATAAACTTAGATTCCTACTTCACTAGAACTCTCAATGAGGTGTGAAAAAATGGAGGCGACATCCAGATACTTATAGACCTGACTATGTAAAGGAGTCGTTTTGAAAATACAGACATTTCCTGTCTTTCTAAGATGCAGAAGGATCACGTCGGTACACCAAAGTGTGGTCAAAAAGTTCTGCATCTCTGCCAATTAAAATGTAAAAAAACACATCTGATTTAAATTTAGCCTATCTATGCTTCAGAGTTATCACTTTTGTACCACTTGAACTGTTTGTGATTCCTGCTTGGATCACTTGTGCATTCCTGATTCTTGCAGGATCTCCTGCTGTCAAATGATATGATGATAAGGGCAGGTGAGAACGGAAGAGTGTATTTCTGTGGTTGAAGAATTCCTGCATTATAGATAGACAGCTTCAGTTGTTTTTTCCCTGAAGAAATTGTATTGTAGGTCTAGACCCAGCTATCATAACCAGTGAAACTTCAGGCAGTTTGACAGAGAAGTTACTTGTTGCTAACTCTGCAAAGATAAAATCCCAGATGCCAAAGTGCAATTTGTCAGAACAGAAATCCCTTGAAGCTAAGCTGGAAGCAGTCCAGAGGCACACAAAGAGAAGACCTTGAAGGTGAGATTGCCCAGATTTAAATAAGCTAAGGTTCCTAGTTATGTCAGGATGGGAATCTGGCATAAACATTTGCCGAATCAAATATGCAAAGCCATCTGCTGTGATGACCCTTTGTGAATATGGGAGCTGAAATAAGCTTCATTGCTAGGGTAGCAGAACTATGGGGATCCATTTTGTCATTTTGTGTGTGGTTAAAATTAGCAGGTGATTATTTAGCCATAAAGTTGGGAAGAAGAGGAAAGCACTTTGCATTTCTCCCTCCAATACTGAGTAATACACAAACACCCCCGAGGCCTCATGATTAAGATTTCTGTTTAAGACCATTTCATTCCTGTGAAAAACAAGATACAGCATTATTAGAAACTTGACTTGAAATCACTGCCGCATCTGACTGCCAAGCTTTTTTTAGTAGTTTTGCGTGTCGTATGTGATAAATGCGGTCAAAAGTTGATTTTATATGGCATGAATGGGTGGGAGCTTTTAACAGGGAGCTGTATTTGCAGTTCAGAAATAGAAGTGCTGTTAAGAGTGAAACATGAAGATAGAGAATAAATGGAGAAAGAGGATGATATGAAAAGAAAAACAAGAGGAAACTTGGAGTGAGAATTTTTCCATTCTGTTATTTTTTCTCTGCTCTTCCAAAGGCGAGTATGAAGCTAATCTCCCCCCCTTAAAGCAGACCTCGGGTCACTAACTCAAACCATACCGTGTCCGAGCTTTCGAGTCTATCCCCTCAGCTCAGACTGGGCTCTGGAGATCATTATAACAGACTGCAGTACTCCAGATGCCTTGCAGGTGAAACAGGTGGTGCAGAACTGCTCTCTGTCCCCCCACCCCACCCCAAATGTCCTCAGTACCCTCATTTCCTCATGGAGAAAGTTTGCTAATGAAGGAACTTGTGTCATTAAGGAGAGGAAGAGGTGCCATAAAGATGAAAACGAGGGGAGAGGTAAGGTGGACGGGGAGGTGAGAGGGGAAGATGAGTCATCTGTAGGTGTTTTAAAATGACATGGCAGAGAGAAGATGAGTTTTTCTGATACTGTCAGACACAAATGGGCTGGAGGGAGGAGAAAAAAGATATAAAAAAAGAAAAGAAAATGTAAATTAGCTGGAAAGAATCAAGAAGGAGAGCTGCAATATGGGCGGCACATAACGAGCGCGAGAAAAGTTGTTACAAAGATGAGAGTGTTCGACTAAAGCTTCTGGCCTTCCCCTCCCCTCACGTCATGTTGATGACACCCAGAGTGAAATATGTTTCCCTTGTTATAAAGATGAAGGGATTCGATCTGAGCTCAAGTGTGTTAGTGTTTAACGGAGACGGATGCCTAAGTGGATGGGTCATCGGGTCCAGATGGGAGCAGCTCTGTTGCATAACGCAACAGGCATGACCACCGCCGATCGATGGGAGAAATCAGCTCTTGGAGGCTGAGCTCGTTTGCTGCAGGCTTGAACTGCGTTCAGCTGAACTGTGCTGGCTTCTCATTATTACACCATGCTGTATGGAGAATGAGACAAAGGAAGAAAATGTTTCATGCAAGGGTCACGTTGGCTCCGACAGCCAAGCAGGTGGACTGCTGAAGGTTTTTTTCCAAATAAAGCTAAACTTCGTCCTGACAGTGCCTAGCTGTTTCCTGCTGGAACAATGAGAGTTTTTGTGCATTATCTAAGGGATATGACTATTATAATCGAAGTAAAAGCGTTGAACTTTGTGCAGATAGCTTTTAAAAGCTGGGTTTTTCAAATGTTTGACAGACACTTGATATGAGGTTTATTTATTTTTGATAAATTATTGAACCTTAGCAAACACCAGCTCTAAGTGGCACAGACATTTGAGTCGTAGTTGCGTGGCACTGTCTTCACAAGTAGTCGTCCAGGCTGCTGGAGCTGCTTTTTACCAGTGGATTTACAAACCAACATAACTCTAGCTAATTTGCTCAGAGAGGGCTATAATTATCTTGGAATTGTCTTTTTTTCCCTTCAAACAATCAAAGTACAAACAGATTGAGTAGAGAAAACAAAAAGAATTGGCCAGCAGCTGGAAATTTTCTTTATTGATTTAGTTAACTTTTATAACCAAAAGCTGGTTTTGTTCAAAGCCTTTCTGACTTTTATCTACCTCTGCACTATGAGGTGTTTGGAGAGTGCTACAATACTCACATAAACAACAAATCATACGAGCTTAGAGTGCAAAACAAAAACATACTTTTTTTCCTTGGCTCTCTTCATAGAGTTGTAAAAACATATAAGCAATTCACTCTGTCACAATATCAGATTACTGCTACAGGATTCATGATCAGAATCAGCTTCATTGGCCACGTATGTGTAGCATACAAACAAAGAATTGGGCTTTCTTTGTTCTCAATTTACATAACCGAATAGACAACATGTGTTGTATATTTATATTTATAGGTGCAGCGGTGCAAAGATGTTGGAATAAATACCAACAGGTGAAGTGAATAACACTGATTATCTCTCCATCATGGCACCTGTTAGTGATATATATTAGGGGGCAAGTGTACATTTTGTTGTCGAAGTTGTGTTAGAAGCAGGAAAAAAGGGCAACTGTAAGGGTTTGATTGAGTTTTGCAAAGACCAAATTGTGATGGCTAGATAACTGGTTCAGAGCATCTACAAAACGGCATCTCTCTGGGGTGTTCCTGGTCGGCACTGATCAGCAACAGAAGTGTCCCAAGGGAGGAACAGTGGTAAACCTGTGCCAGGATCATGTGCAGCCAAGGCTCATTGGTTTACATTGAGTAAAGGCTGGCCCGTGTGGTCTGATCCAGCAGACGAGCTACTGTAGCTCACATAGCTGGAATTGTTCAATGTGGTTCAAATTGACAGGTGTCAGAATACACAGAGCATCAGAACCAGACCATAGAAGAATGGGAGAAGATCTAGTCTAATGATGAAGCATTGTTGCAGACCATGCACACCCTTTCATAGAAACAGTACTCCTTGATGGCTCTTTCAGTAGGATAATCTGTCCTGCCACAAAGCAAAAATGGTTCAGAAACGTTTTGAGGAGCACAGCAAGTTTGAGGTGTTGGCTTGGCCTCCAAATTCCTTAGATCTCAGCCCAACCAAGCATCTGTGGGATGGGCTGGACAAACACGTTCGATCCACCTCACAACTTACAGGACTTAAAGGATATGTTGGTAACATCTTGGTGCCAGATACTACAGCACACCTTGAGCAGTCTAGTGGAGTCCATGCCTCGACAGGTCAGGGCTGTTGTGGTAGCAAATGGAGGACCTGGTGGTCATACTATTGTACCTAATCACAAACATCTGGTAAGAATTTCATGTCAACAGCACCTTTAGCCAATTTACTTAAAAATTGTACGTATTTGGGGTCAGTAGCAGGTATGTTGGTGGACGTTGAAGTGTAAGTAACAGGATAACAGTGTTTTGCAGGTGCAGGTAGTTGTCAGTAGGCTGGAGTCTTAATCAGGCAGTTCGAGGAGGTGAATCGTTCATATTTAGATACCACTGTTATTATCAATCAATACCTCTAGACTGCAATACTTCTAACAAAGAACTAACAGCGATTTCATTTGAGCTTGATGCATGTTGATGTGCTGGGAGTGACGAAGGGAGTGTTGAGCTGGAGTAAAAGCAAGAAAGAGTGCTTTTTATTCCGTGTCTTTACTTGGACTGCACAGAATCTAAGAGCGAGGTCTAGTGGTGCTGGAGCACGAGCAGTGGTGCTGTCTCACTCTCTCTTCGATTGCTTATCAACAATGACAAACTGCCTTGTTATGTTTTAAGCTGTTGGGGGCAATATGACATCACACGCCTGCTCTATCAGTGACAATGAGGAGCAGGTTGAGGTCAATGTCTGCGGGTTATGATGAAGGAACATCTGCAATAGTTGAATCCAATTTCATTCTCTTCTTCTTCTCCACCTTTTTTGTCCCTCTGTCTTGTTAGATACTGAGCCACCGTGGCTACAGTGCCCCGACAACATTGTTGCAGGGACAGTTGAGCGCCGTGGCACGGCCATCGTCAGCTGGAACGTCCCAAATGCCACGGACAACTCTAAAGAAGAGGTTAGATATTTGAGTAAAAAACAGTCAAATTAGATGCTACTTAATTCTAGAATAGCTTGATGATTATGGGGTAATGGTTTCCCGCCCTTGGTATCAAAAGTTTGTTGTATCCACAATAAACCTGTAACATATGATAAGAGGGCACAAGCATGAGCTAAAGTACAGTATTTACTGCATACATGGCATGTGACATTCTGTGGTTTATTTTATGTGGTAGGATAGATTACATAGCTGTTTTGTAAAATTCTCAATTAATTTGCACAAAAGTAAATCTCTTCTAATTTATTCAGCTTTCAGCTTCCTGCTTTGAAAGCAGTTTGACTCTCTTCTTCTTCACATTTTGTTGTCTCTCACTCCTCCAGGTGGTGGTCCAGGCGAAGCCAGTCTATAGTCTTCCACAGCTTTTCCCCATTGGCAAGGAAACCATCACATACTTTGCTACGGACCGCTCTGGAAATCAGGCCAACTGCTCCTTTACAGTCACCGTCATCGGTGAGCTCATCCTTCTGGGGACCACATAAAACCAAACAATGGATGCTGCATGTGGCCTGTGGCAGATTACAGAGAGCGAGGGCGGGGGGGGCAGAGAATTCGGTCACACAGCGTTTATGTTGTGTTTGGACAACTGTTCCTGTCCTATACAGAATCAAATAAATGATAAAAAGTGCCTTTTTTTAGTAAGCAGAGTTTGCATGCTCCGTGCTTGTGTGGGTTGTCTCCGGGTACTCAGACTTCCTCCCGCAGTCCAAACACATGCGTGTTAGTTTATCTGGTGATTGTAAACTGGTCGTGCTGTAGGTGTGAATGGTTGTCTATAAAAAGTGAATATGATTGGCAACTTCAAGCAACTATGGACGAAATAACTACTGGCAACATGAAGTGGGCGGGCTGACATGTGACCTGATAGTAAACGCATTAGAGGGTCCCTAAGTTGTGACTCCATAAAGTTGGAAAAGGCTCAAGTTCCCAGGTGACTCTGAGTGAGATAAGTGGAAGAAGAAGGATGGATAATTAGTGGATAAATATGCTGATACAGTGGGACGTAGTTTGTAAAAAGGGTAAAGACAGTGAGTGTCTTTTAAGGTCCAAACTCGTCACCTCTCAGTGGGGACACTTTACCGCCAGTTTGTTACTGGATTGCTGCAGTTTGTTTCAGTGATTTCACCGAAGCACTTTCAGAGAGTTTAATTGACTAACTTAGCAGTAAGTTCTGCTCCAGCAGGTGCCAAACACTGTTTGCTGTTGAGAGTGAATAACAGGGGTGTCCCATGTCAGCCACCCAGTAATCACTGCAGTCGGGGGAAAAACCCCAAGCATGGTAGCTGTGAACATTTCCATATGTTATTATGTTGGTGGAAAGTTGTGGTTTTTTTATTAGAGACATGTGTTCAACTCGTGCCCTCTGACACTCTCTGCTGCTGCTGCATCGAGAAAGTCAGATGACAGAGTCGCACTCGGCTCCCCAACGTTTTTTTTTCCTCACTTTATCGTCTGTTCAGCTCTTTGTTTGCTATAAATGCCTTTGTACCTAAATATTATTGAGTTTGCGGCCTGATTTAGTCTATTTATAGTGACTGGCGTTCAGAAATGTGACTTTAACAAGTTTTCTCTGTCTGTGCACTTACTTTCTGTCTGCCTCCAGATACGGAGCCCCCGGTCATCGACAGGTGCAGGTCACCGCCCGCGATCCAGGCCACGAACGCAGAGACGGCGGTGGACTGGGAAGTCCCGCAGTTTTCCGACAACTCAGGTATGTCTGGTCGCTCCTTCTTTAGACCGTTTATTCTTTTGCAGCTCTGTTCCACTCTGCTCCACCCACTGTCTCAGTCGATGATGGCTAAACAGGATCTTTTCCTCTGGGAGATTGGAAAAAGAAGGTTCTGCGAATAACGGTGAAGGACACTGGACATAGAGGACCAACTGTAACTGGGTGTATGGACGCCTCATTAGCGCGTCTGTGTTTAGAGAGAGAACGGGCCTAGCGGACAGATGAAGCTGTTACAGCGTCTGCGAATATCATTAATGCGAAAACAGATGGAGGCAGTGGAGAGAAGCAGGTGTTATTGCTATGAAAAAAGTTCTTCTGTGGGAATGCGTGCTCATTCCACCCATTTTTCACACAGTCTGGATAATTGTGCGAGTAAATGCAGTACTCGAGTCAAATGCTTTGGACTGTCAGTTCATTATGTTTGTGGGTTTTTTGTTGTTTTTAATCAGAGTGATTGTAGTTGTTCTGTTAAGACATTAATCACTGTCTAGGTGAAGCTGACGCTCTAGCAGTACACCCACTAGAAAAATATCTGTTTAATTTAGAGCATAAGGACTTCACCTAAGTGACAGTTCTTAGAAGTGTTGTTCATTGGCATAAAAAAAGCAAAGTTGTGCGGTGATTGTGGTTCCTCTCTAAGACAGTGTAAATGTAAACCTAGAAAACATTATGGAATACGATTGCAAGAAAAATTTTCTGTATTTTTGCATAAATATGACCTTGAACATTACACAAGTGCAAAAAGTAGAGACAGAGAGCCCAATTACGTAAATGTAAATATTATACTGGGATGTGTGGGGTTTTCCTTGGCTCAGAATGACTCTTTAGGGGGAAAGTATGCACGTAAGCATGATTGGTTTGCATATAGCTAGGCAAAGATTCTTAATTACATTAGTTAACAGAAGAGTTTTGTTATTTTTGGCTATTTTATAAAGAAAACCATCTGAGCTTTTCGGGGGGTTTTCTCGAAACTGAAAAGTGTCAGGCCTAAAATAAATTATCCACAGCAGGTGAACTATAGGAAATAGGAAGAATTTCAGTAAAAACCTGAGCCAGGATCTGACAGGCACATCTGGACCTTCAGTTGATCCATCTACTGTTCACTGAAGCCTCATCAGAAATGGTCTCAGTCGAATTGTGGGTGTCATGAAGCCGTTTTTAAGGAAGGGCAACCTTGAGAAAAGGCTATGAGGTTTCAGGAGCCAGTTTTCTATCCCCTTTTGTGGAAAACCAAAAACCAGGAGCCACAGAAATAAACAGACATCTTAACCTAAGAGAGAGGGAAGGCAGAATAGTTCGTACAGTAGCAGTGACGGTGCTTAGTGGGCTTACTGGGAAGATGAAGTGAGTAGAAAGTACAGGCAGGTACTTCTTTTTACTGGTTAATGTGAGAATTTCCTGACTTAGACTTAATTTGCAAATATATCTTCAGGCTTCACTTTGGATTAACTTTTTTTTCTTTTTAATTCAGAATAATATAGTGAAGGATGAGATAAATTAAACATGTACTGCGATGATTACAGAGGACAGAATTATTTGAATGCAGGGCTTCATCTTCAACATGTTATGTATTTTGTGAATTTGTGATTTAATAACTTGCTGAAATGAAAAAGGCACGTTGAGTCTGCTCTTTATCAAACTTTTTTTTGCTGCCGTGTTTCTAAAAAGCTAAAACGGGGCCACAGAGCAATAAATTCAACATTGAAACGTTCTTCAAGGGTGTTTTGACAGGCAATAAAGCTGTAACTGGCGACTCCAGCACTCAATACACAACCAAATCTGAATGCTATAAAAGTTTGTATGAAGGTCGCTTTGCCAGATAGACTAAATACCGTAGAGCCGGGTGAATTTGTCCTGGCGCTCCGACTGTACCCAAACAGCTGGGGTGGTGACAGACAACAAACCAGACTTCTTCTGGCTCCAGCCCGCAGCCGGGCTCATGTAATGCACCGACTCTGTACATAAATAACGCTAACAGTGATTACGTGTGTGTGTGAGTGTGTGTGTTCACAAATTCAGACCCAAACACAGGCGCCAAAATTAACATCTCGCTCACCAAAGCCCCAAAGTGATCATTCCCCACCTGCCTGCAGAGGTGCACCCCCATCACACACACACACACACACTGTAATAACAGGCTACTGCGGCTGCTTCAGGTCCACACGACGTCAGCCTGGGGCTGCTTCGACGTCAGTGTTTTGTTTTTCCAGGCCCACACCCTGATGCCAGCTCTATATATAGTCATGACTCTGGAGACACGCACATACAAACACACACACACACACTTGGGCTAAATATAAGGGGAGACTCCAGCAGGCCAGACATGTGTCAGCCCTGTTGGAACGGCGGTGCTACTGTTAATACAGGAGATGGATCAGAGTTAAACGAAAGGTTGATCCCTCACTTTTCCCTCCTCCTTAATCCCGTCTGTGTCTCTCACACTTGGTGCAGATGTTTCATTGTTCTTTGTCCACAACCTGTGTGTCAGCCTAAACACCAACACACTCATACACTCCGCTCATCACAGCAGCCTCTCCCAGTGCTCTATCCGTCACTTTCTTATTTTTATTTTTTTTAGCCAGCTAGACTTAAGTTTCCTTTTCAATTCCCAGACCTGGATTCTTTTTTTTTTTCTGCTGCCACGCGATGCCCAGACACATTATTCCTATGTTTAACATAACAGCTATGCTTCATAGGAGTGACTCATTTAGTCCTGGAATATAAACTAAGGCTTAGAGTGCCCTCTGCAGGAAAACCAGAGTAACTTCGGATTAGAGATGAAGACTTTTAAACTTGGAAAAATAAGTTCCCAACAGCAGGTGTAAAGGGGGAAAATAGAAAACACTGTTAGACCAAAAATATTAAATCATGGATACATTTGCGTGCAGCGCTATGTTCTGATTTTAATCAGTTTAAAAGCCCCAAAAGATGCTCCATGTAAACCCTCACATCAAACTGTTATGTTACATTGACTTCTTCATAATGTGCAGTAATGTGCACAAGTCTGTAACGTTAAATGTTTCTCGGACCATTCTTGATCTTTGAACATTGGCTGCTTTCCACTAATTTTCAGCTCGGACCTTGTAGCAAAAAATTTCAGATTTTTGATATTGAAGCCACTTGACCCTGACCTGAGAATCATTCAAGCATAAAAATGCAGATACAGAAATGTTATTTTTGTATTGGTTTATAGTTTACTGATGAATAGTTGGGTAGCTGGCACATTTTCTGAAAACAGCAGTTTGTGTCTCACACTCACAGGATGCTTTAACCCACCTAATACTAGTTCTTTGTACAGTCCATATAATTATGCTTTTTCACAACAAGATCACCAGGAAGGGTCAGCAGAAATGAAATAATCATCTCTCTGTCTGTCTTTCAGGCGGTCGCCTCACAGTAACCAGTCGCCACAGTCCAGGCTCTCTGTTTCCAGTAGGAGAGACTGTGGTGCAGTACACCGCTACTGATGCAGCAGGAAACAGCCGCACATGCAACCTCACAGTAACTGTCCAAGGTATAAGAGCACCCCTGCATCTCAGTGACGTACCTGCACCCCAAGGAACCCTTTCTCTCTTTTTTTTTATCTTGTGTGATGAGAATGAAATACACAGTAAATAAAACAAAACACCAGTGTCAGTGTCCTTTTGCAGTGCCTGAATTTTTCAGTTTCATTATGCAGTCATGCATGCTAGTAATCAGACACTGAGCTCCGACTTGAGAAAACCATGGAGGTGCGTTATGTGTATCTGCTCAGGGACAACGTGTGACCAGCCGTACGTCCCAGTGAATGGAGAGTTCATCTGTTCTGAAGAGGAGGAAGGAGTCAACTGTACTCTCCACTGTAAAGACGGCTATAGCCTCACTCAGGATGCTGTCCACAGCTACTTCTGTGCCTACAACGGCATCTGGGAGCCAGCCTACTCTCCAGACAGACCAGACTGTTCATGTGAGTGTGGCAAAATATATATATATGTTTATACATACATGCTGTATGCCTCACTGTTTATTTTCAGTTTCAGAAGAAGAATTTTTCTTCTTTAGGAGGTAGAGAACATCAGTGTGCCACCGCCAAAACAAAACATTCTATAAATAAAACACAACTTGACCATGAAAATCAGCAAGAAAATACAGGCCTCTTACCTACATACATATATGTCATACATAGATACATACAGGGTGCTCTGTTTAAGCTGTTTTAACCTGGCTACAGCAGCTGCAAGCCTCTTTGCAACCCCCCTCCACCTCTGACCCTCCTTTTTATTGTGTATTTGACTTAATCAGTGTCACATCTGATACCACTGGTGCACGCTCTGTTCTCTACAGGTTTTCTCCAGTGCAAATAACATTTTTTTTTTAACCATAGTAGTGCTGACTGAAGTGTCCTTTATGTCCACTCCAGTGAACCGTATAGCCAACAACGGGTTCAAGCCCTTCGAGATGCTCTTTAAAGCATCTCGCTGTGACGACGTGGACCTCGTCAAGTCATTTACTGGAGAGTTCAACAGCAAACTGGGAGGCATGGTGAGGACTTCTATCTCTGCAAACACATGGATAAGCTGTGAACCAACTCTTGAATACATGTTGCATTTTGTGGTTTGTCTTACAGCTGCCTAAAATTTGTGGCAATGACGATGTCACCTGCAAGCTGGAGGTGATGTCACAGGGTCACTGTCTGGAGTACAATTACGACTATGAGAATGGATTTTCTATTGGTAGGATTACCTGGCAAAAATCCCCGAATATAACACTTATGTCTTAAATTAAACATTTTCACGATCATCTTCTCTCTTCTTGTTTTACACCCTTTAGTACCAGGAGGTTGGGGGGACAACTGGGGCACTCAGGGCTCCCAGGACTATGCCTACTTTGAATCTGGCTTTGCCACAAGCACCCGGCAGCTCCCCACCCAGAACAAAGACGGCAGCATGCAACTTCACCACCGCACCAAGAGGCACAGAAAGATCAAAGGCCCGACTAAAGACCACAAGATCCAGATCTACTTCAACATCACAGGTAGAATGTCTAAGAGATCTCAAATGTCTGAGTTGCTACGCTGCTACTGCTGACTGTCAAAAGCTTTTTAAAGGCTGCACATTAATGTTGCCACAAGCAAAAACAGAGCGAGAATCATGTGTTTATTTATTTTCGAAGAACAACGTACAATAGCTCAAAAAGCTTGAAGCTTAGCATGTCTGCAATCTTTCTAGTGCAGCATTTTCTTGCTCTCAGACACGCCTATGTTTCAGTCGTTTAAACTTTGGCCATTCTCCCAGCAAGCATCCCTTTGCCCCTGTCGAGGAACGACTCAATTGAAGTGGCCAATCAGAAGAGGCTCCTGCGGATGCTGGAGCAACTTACCAATAGACTGAAGAGAACACTGTCCAAGCAGCCGCTGTCCAATTTCCACTTGTCTTCAGAGATGATTATAGCAGATCCCAAATCACTGGAAAGCAAGAGAGCGTCTCTCTTCTGCAGGCCGGGCTCAGTCCTCAAAGGCAGGATGTGTGGTGAGTATAGGAAGGTGCACCCACCTAACCTCAGGGTTCCCTTCATAACAGTATGAAAGCACATTGCGGTATTGCTTTTCCTAGCCTCTAACTGTGAATGCTCTTTCAGTACAATGTCCAGTGGGAACCTACTTTTCTCTTGAATATAATGAGTGTGAGAGTTGCTGGCTGGGTTCCTACCAGGACCAGGAGGGTCAGCTGGAGTGTAAGTCCTGTCCTGAAGGAACCTCCACAGCCTACCTGCACTCCCGCAGCATCGCTGAGTGCAAAGGTACAAAACATGCACATGAACAGAAAGACGTCTGTCTTTTTGTGCTCAGATTTAAATGTTATTTTTCATATATGAGATTTTTTTTCTGTTTCATTTGGCTGGTGACGTGGTGATATTCATTTATTTTCAGGGCAGTGTAAGCCCGGTAGTCACTCTCGAAATGGGTTGGAGATCTGTGAGTCATGCCCCCTGGGTCACTTCCAGCCTTCTTTTGGAGCCAGAAAGTGTGAGGTCTGTCCCGATGAGACTTCCACAGTCACCAGAGGAGCCGTGGACGAGACAGAGTGTGGAGGTGATATAGTTTGACAGGCATAAAGTACACTACCCTAATGTCTTGCTAACTTAATTTATTTCCACTCTGGTGAGACCTAATCATTCCTGAGAAGAAAACCAATATTTTCCCAGCTTCTAATCAAAAACATATTTGTTGGAATTTGGCACTGATGTCCCATTATATCAAAAAAGTTAATTCCTACTTGGAAAAATTAGATAGTTGCCCTTTAAAGTTGGATGGAATAATCTAGAAACTCAAAAGTTTTGTTCCCAGGTTTCCAACTTAAAATACATAAATAATCTACAACCTTTCAGACTTGGAGCTGTTAGGTGTTTTCCAACCAGCAAATGCTGCTTGTTTCAAATGTTTTTGGGTGATCCTGCCACTTCACCTGCTCCTCTAATCCTCGAATGTTTCTTTTTCTATTTTTTCCTGCGCCCCTCTTTCGATTTATGGGCTCTCTTGGACAGTCCCCTGTTCAGCAGGTCATTTCTCCCGCACCGGTCTGGTTCCCTGTTACCCCTGTCCCAGAGATTACTACCAGCCTGAACATGGCCGCTCTTACTGCCTCTCCTGTCCCTTCTATGGGACCACCACAATCACAGGGGCCACCACCATACAGCACTGTTCCAGTAAGTGTGCACGACTGCTAGTCTTGTCTGGGTGCAATATTCACGCAACACTCTGATACAAACACTCCAGTCCTGATTTGATAATATTTTATTTTGGGACCTGATAAAAACATTGAGGTTGGATTGAAGTTGTTGTTTTTTTATATATATTGAAATCTTCTGCTCAGCAGGGGATTGAAACTTCTTGCACCACTTGCACAGTACTCCTATAGTCCCATACAATACAAAGCAAGGTTTAATAGGTAGCTACAGTTCATTTGGACCAGATTTTGCATTGATTAATAATTATAGAAGCCCCCCACCCCCACCCCTCCTGTGAATTTCATTAGCATTAATGTGACTTTTAAAACACCCGTTCACGACTCGTTAATGTGACTTTTGGATAAATCAGGTCCCGACACAAGCTTGTCAAAGGGATGAAGTTTATTGTTAATGTGTTAATTAAATTTGCTGCCCAGTTTGTCTCACTCTTAGCTCCAGTTTTGATGTAAGTCTGATGTTGGCAGCCGCATGCTGACTCTGTTCACACGTCAGATTTATATGTCAGTGTCATTTCTGCTTTTCTGAGTTGGCATGTGAATTAATTTATGTTAGACATCTGGAGAACATGCCAAGTGAAGTCAGCAGAGAGTAAAAATACAAGAAACTGCTGCGCGTCTGTGTAAGACCGTGCTGCCACCGCTGCAGTTGTGTGCTGTCTGATTTGTGGTGTGACAGCTCGGTCCAACTTGAAACACGATTACTGCACAAGATCAGGGGAAATGGAAATAATTTGGCTTTTATTGCTCGGCGGCAGAATGGAAATGAAAAACACTGTGTTTGAAGGGTGGGAATGAACAGAGGTTTGGACACGCTGCCAGAGTTGAATAAGAATAGTTTTTGTTCAGCTGGATGTCAAACGTCTGCCAGTCTGGTAGCAAAGGGAAAGATCCTCGCTGTGTTTTTCCAACTTGTCTTTGCTTACACTGTCTGTGTTTTCTCTGGGTGTCATGGTCAGGCTTTGGCTCCAGCTTTCTTCCAAAGGAGGAGAGCGTCACTGCAGCTCCCGAGGTGGAGGTCATTGATGAATACCAATCCAGCAGTCAGGTTTGCCTTTGTCTTTTCTCAAAGTCCCACACTTTACCATTAAAAAAGCCCTGAATACCAGGCGGTCCCACAGTGACTGGAGAATGTGGTGTGAACAAAATGATTGCTACTGTGTGTAAATTTAAAGGCAACTTGCAATCTGGCTTTAAAGACGAGGACCAGGTCTACGATCATTGCAGTCAGGGGTTGTCTTCAAAGCAACTTTGAGTCTGTTATATATTAGTGTTTGAAAGGTCAAGTTACGCAATTTATTTGTTATAATTCATTGATTCACTGTAATAAATAATCAAAAATTGCAATTCTGTTGCAGTTCTGTTGCTATCTGCGTTCACAAAGACTCACTTTAAACTGAAAGTCACATGATCTTACTTCCATTCAGAGTCCAGGCAGAGCCTCATAGATTTAAAACAGCAACTCAGGAAAAGTGATGTATTTGGAGCAGGATGGTGATTTAACTGTAAAAGGAGACAGGCGCTTTATAAAGAAATATAAGCAGCATACAAACACTCAGCAGAGATTGGAGTGGAGTCCAGTGCAAAGAGATGCAGATGTGTGATTATCATCAGCGCAAATTGCCTCAGAGTAATTACACTGTGTTGGCAATCTGTGTGTTTATAAATTAGGCAGCGGTTATTTGCAAACCTTTGCCAAACTGCCTGTGAGCATTTGCAGTGTGTCTGATTGTCGATAGACAGGAGACAGGCTGCCTAACACCAGCTGAGCTGTGCAGTCGCTCAGTAATTGCTTTGCACGCTCACCCTCTGCTTAACCAATCATCAGGCAAACACTGAGTTTTCTCATTTGCAAAGATATTCCTTGTTCTAGTTTTGTGTAACTGAACAATTAGGATTCATTTGGAGCTCTGCAGATTCTGCATGTACTCATAGAAAAAACAAAAGCCTGTTTGTATAAACATGGATTTGCACTTGTTTCCTGTTGAATGAACCGTTTGTCTGCCTCCCATTCAATTTTTAAGTACTCTAGAAACCACACGTAAGCCCACAGTCTGAGAGTGAAGAGCTCTAATGGGGTGATACAGTAATATGAGGTCATTAAGATTAGATAGGGCCTGATTATTCAACACCTTGTAGGATTTTTAATTCGACAAAGCTTGTCTAGTCTTAAAAACTAAAAGCTTTACCTTTCTTACATCCACATGTGTGAACAACATGAAATTGCACCTCAGGAGGGTTTGAACCCACAACTTTCCTGTTTTAAGCCAGCAGTGAAACATCTGGACCGTAGTGTCTGATACCGAATGAAGTTAGCTTTTCATTAAACTTCAATAAATGAAAGAATTGGCAACACTTTAATGTCTAAAAGTAAATATTTCACCTAGCTTCTTTTTGTATTTGGCTGAACAGAGACTGTCTCCTATTACTGCACCTTAAAATCTAATATCTACCTTTCACTGCTTGAGAATTGCACACATGCTTTTTCTTAGAGTATTTAGTGCAGAGTTTAGGATAACCATCTAATGTTAACATATTTGAGAGGACTTGATATCATTGTTTCATCTGCTCTACCCACAGGTTTTCCATGAGTGCTTCTTGCATCCGTGTCAGAACAAGGGAACATGTGAGGAGGTTGGAGCAGGATATGTGTGCACCTGCATGCCCGGGTTCACAGGTAGATCACCCATCAGTAGATCAGTGATAATGATTGATTCTCATGTGACATATTACAAGAACTGGATACACCCTCTGATTTCACGGTCAGGTGCCAAGTGTGAGATTGACATAGACGAGTGTAACTCTGCTCCCTGCCAAAATGGAGGCCTGTGTAAGGACGGCATAGGAGACTTCCAGTGTCAGTGCAAGCCTGGATTTTTAGGTAAAGGGACCTTTGAGTTTGTAGCTCAGTATGCACAATACTCAAAACAAAGGTTGGCAGGTTAGGGTCAGTGATTATTTCAAGACCTTGCAAGTTTAGGTTTGACTTGCAAGTTTCTGACTGCACATTTTACAGAGCTATGACATCGATACACTGTAATATTTATATAATATACTCTATGTGCAACATTAGTGTATCTCATGTTTGTGCTTATTCTCCTGCTGTGTCTCAGGCTCCTTGTGTGAGGCGGAGGTAAACGAGTGCCACTCCAACCCGTGTCTCAATGAAGGCGTGTGTGTGGACGAGGTCAACAAGTTCGCCTGCAGCTGTTCCACGGGCTTCACAGGTTGCACACAGACTGACGTAACAATAATAGTTACATGTAGTGTGTAATATCAGATAAGTCTTCATGATCAAATGTCAACAGGATCTCGCTGCGAACTGGAAATCGACGAGTGCCTGTCCAACCCCTGTTTGAACGGCGGCATGTGCGAAGACATGGCCGGTGGTTACACATGTAACTGTGCCGTTGGATTCTCAGGGGACAGCTGTGAGATCGACACTGATGAGTGTTACAGCTCTCCCTGCCTGAATGGAGGCTCGTGCCTGGATGCTGTGAACAGTTTCAGGTAATAAACGTCCAGATGGAAAGCAGGAGTGATGGGATCTGCTGCTTGAAATAAACAGTGCAGGAAAGAGTACTCATTTCTGATGAGATGTTTTGTATCTGCGTGATGAAGTTGACACAGACAGAATGTGGTCAGTTTTCAAAGTTAAAGTCCCCTCATGTGCAGTAAGTTATTGTGCTGAATTTTTAAAGACTGCAAATAAGAAGTTATTGTACACGCTTGTCTTCTTCCTCTGTGTCAGATGTCAGTGTGTGGAGGGTTACCGAGGCCGGCTGTGTGAGGTGGATGTGGATGAGTGTGATCCGAACCCCTGTGTAAATGGGGCCAGCTGCTTAGATGGACTGGGGTCCTACACCTGCCGCTGCCTCCCTGGGTTCAACGGAACCAGGTGTGAGACAGGTACTATAGGCCAGATGGCACATCACCATGGCAACTCTAGATGGAGGAGGACAGGGAAAGATGTAATTAACGTGAAATGTTTTCAGCTGTCAGTTACACCTGACTGTGTCTGTCAGAGTAAAGGGTCGTCATTGGTTAACCCCGGATAG
The DNA here is from genome assembly GCF_000239375.1 of Pundamilia nyererei. Classification (NCBI taxonomy): domain Eukaryota; kingdom Metazoa; phylum Chordata; class Actinopteri; order Cichliformes; family Cichlidae; genus Pundamilia; species Pundamilia nyererei. Next base: position 338,037 of record NW_005187676.1, on the reverse strand, counting down.
CCTTTTGTCTTTGGCATCTTCGTCTGGACAAGTGGTGAAGATGATGGATGGAGAATTTCATGCAACTATAATAAAAAAAATATTTAAAAAGTGTTTTAAAAAATAGACTAATAACAAATTTCCTTTCTTTGGATTTTTGTAAAATTTCAAATAAAACACCATATTTTGAAAATATTTATGGATAATGTTTGAGCTTTTTATAAGAGAGTTAGAAAGAAATGTAGTTGGGAAACATCAGCAGTAACTAAAATAATGGGTTTTTTGCATTTTTAAGTTAAATGAAATCACCGTTTCTTCTCTGTCCTGTCAGAGATGTCCTCTGCCTTCAACCTGGACTTTGAGGTGTCTGGCATCCACGGTTATGTGATGATGGACGGAGTGATGCCAGCGCTGACTGAAATCACCTGCACCTTCTGGATGAGGTCATCTGACACCACTAATTACGGCACGCCGGTGTCCTACGCTGTGGAAGGCAGTGATAACGCTTTCCTTCTAATAGACTACAACGGGTCAGTGATGCAGCGAGATTTAAGGGGCAGACGTTTTTTAAGTATCACTTTCCCGTCACGATTTTTTTCTTTCTTTCCGGCGTTGCCGCAGGTGGGTGCTGTATGTGAACGGTAAGGAGCGGATCACGGACTGCCCTGCGGTGAACACCGGTCAGTGGTACCATATCGGTGTGTCCTGGAGGAGCTGGGATGGAGACTGGAGAATCTACATCAACGGGAAGCCCTCAGACGGAGGCAAAGGCCTGTCAGTCGGCACCACTATCCCAGGTGTAGTGCTATCCTCGGCCAAGACAGATGTTCTTTGAAGTCATTAAATATGCAACATCAGTGATAATTATCTTTTTCGTTAGCTAATTTAGTAAATAAACAAAAACCCTGGTGGTTAACCTCGGTGCTCGCTGTTGTCTGTAGCTGGAGGTGCGCTGGTGTTGGGTCAGGACCAGGATCAGAGGGGGGAGGGCTTCAACCCTGTCGAATCCTTCGTCGGCTCCCTCAGCCAGCTCAACATCTGGGATCGTGTTCTCACACCACAGCAGGTAAACCACGTTAGCTGATGTAAATAGCACATATATTCACTAATAGAGGCTGACCAAGGATTTATCGTATCCATCCACCTCCACCTTCTCTGGCTGTACTGTAGATTAAGGTCCTGGCCAGCAGCTGCCCAGCTTCTCATGTGACTCACAGAGGAAACGTCCTCGCCTGGCCTGACTTTCTCAGTGGAGTTGTGGGGCGAGTCAAAGTAAACCTCAACAGCATTTTCTGTGCCGGTGAGAGAGCTTCACGTGTTTCAAAATCGTATTACCTCAAAATTGGAGCTCAGTTACAAACCGTGTGCTGCAGGAGAACAAGCAGGTATTAGCCTTCAAGCTTTTTACATTTTCTCCAGACTGCCCCAAGCTGGAGAACACTGTGCCCCACCTCCACGTCTCCACTGTGGATGTGCGTCCCGGCGCACAGGTGCAGCTGTCTTGTGATCCCAGTTTCTACCTGGTGGGGGAGCCTGTGCTGCAGTGCCAAAATAAAGGAGAGTGGAGTCACAACCTGCCCAGCTGTGAACGTAAGACAAAGACAGGCAGTGCTCAGTCATGTGTTTCCATGGTTTTGCACCTGTTTTAATTGATTTCCTTTGTTATGTCAAGTTTTGATTTGAAATATAATTCAGACACAAATTATACTGTATACTGTAATTTTATGGTAATTTAGTAAAAAAAACAAAAACATTTCCCCATCTTACATCATAAATACACTGTACCGAGTGGATTCATCTTTTCTTTTTACATCTTATGGGAGTTTACACCCTTGGCTGTTGGCTGTGTTACCACATGTCTTACAGGTGTGTCCTGTGGACATCCTCATCCACTGGAAAATGGCTTCTTCCAGGGAACAGACTTCCACGCCGGCAGCTCCGTGGTCTATGAGTGCAATGCTGGCTTTTACCTGCTGGGGGACACCAAAGTGCATTGCACCAACAGCGGCAAGTGGGGAGGAACTCCGCCGGCATGTTTGGGTACACAAACAGCTCAAACTTTTTACAAACACTTTAAATAAAAAATCCTGTTTCTGTTGACAACTTAACAGGTAACCCATTTGTCCTTTTTTGTGTGTGTTTTTAATCATATGTGTGTGCAGATGTGGATGAGTGTGCTCTGGGCTCTGACTGTGATGATCACGCCAGCTGTCAGAACACAGAAGGCTCCTACACCTGCACCTGTATCCACCCATACACTGGAGATGGCAAAAACTGCACAGGTGATATGACAACGTAGTCAGGTGACACAAGCAGCTGTTTTCCTCCATTCTTTTATAAACCCAGCTGTTCGTGTGTGTTCAGAGCCAGTAAAGTGCGAGAACCCTGGGACTCCTGACTTCGGTCGCCGATACGGGAGCAACTTTCTGATGGGCAGCGAGGTTGTGTTCAGCTGTGACAACGGCTATGAGCTGATTGGCTCATCTCAGCTCCAGTGCCTGGAAACAGGAGATTGGGATGATGCTGTCCCATACTGCAGAGGTGAGAGCTGGAGTCACATAATGCTATTGCGATCAAATGGATGGTGTGATTTATTTCAGTTGCGTCTGATGTAGTGGACTCTGCATTTGTTTTTCACAGTTCCGATTAAGCTGATGGAAAACTATGAATATTTTATGGAGCTTTTTGGATGCTTACTCTGCAGCTGCGATCCTTAGAGGTTGCTCAGTTTGACCTTCACAGTTTTGCAGCTTCTTTCTAAAGTTTTGGATGATTTCCTTGTTATAAAAGATTGGCACTTGAATTTTTTGCTGCATGGGTTTAATCTGCAGCTTGTTTGGTTGGAAGAGGCATGTAACCACAAGCTTCACTCTTTACAATGAGATAACTACATACTATAGAATATGATATCACATAGCAAAACACATAAATCAGCATTTACTGACATTTTTTCAGTTATATATTACACAGTGAAAATACTGCATCCATTAAACAGCTTTAATGGCTTCAAAGAAGAGGCTTCTAATGAAAGCATGCTCCTCTCGGATAATAAAACACATTCAAGGTCCACTGCTGTCGGCTATTATCATGCAAATGACTATTACACTTCAGGAAAACATGCAGACATGTATGTTGTGTATTCATACACGTATGCACAAGCAAATATACAGCACAAAAAATGCTTTGTCTAATGGCCGGTGTTGTAAAGGAGCAGTTACATACGCAGCTGTCCTTTTTGTTCTCCGATGTGCAGCAGGCTGAGACGTCTGACTATGTAACCACGTGCATCTTGGCACTAAGCCACATTCTTCATCACAGAGGAAGAGGAACTGAATTACTCGGCGTCTGCAGATTCATGTTACTGTAGCTGCTGAGTGTCGGACTGAAAGTGAAACGATTAGATGTGCAAAAGCCACATTTGTGTGCAACAAGTGGGAGGAAAAAAAAGTTGAATAAATATTTATTGAAAATTAAAAACACACTCATGGCTTAATATAATATTATTGTATTGTTTTGTTGTATTATTATTGTATTGTATTGTTTCAGAGTGCGGTTATTAAACTAGACATTATCTTGCCATCAGTGAGGTTCTTTACTTTACTTACCATCTCCAGGTTTTTCACATAACAGCAACTCTAGGACTGTAAAAGTGAATCTTCAGTTTCACGCAGAAATAAGAGAAATGTATCTGTCTGCCTTTCAGTTCCACATCCGTCCTGTTCGTCTCTTTTTTGAGCCGATCCCAATTTCATCAATAGCAGTTAAAAGTATGAGCATCATGGGGGCACGATAAGCCCCAGATGCCCAACTGACATTAATTTGTTTAAGTGGGTGGATTCACAGGCGTCTGTTAGCTTGATTCTCAGCGCAGAAATATGTGCGCATATTTGCTCCTCACATCAGTGGGCTACACTTGCATTTAGTTATTTAAGTTGTAATTGAGTGTGATGGGTTTAAAAAGTTAGCGGTTACTAATCATCTCGTTAATGTTACGCTGCAGCCCTCTCCTGCCCAGCACCAACTGTTCCAGAGAACTCCATCATGACGGGAAACAACTTCACCTATGGAAGCAAGGTGACTTTCAGGTATCATCTTCACCCTCTCCAATACCTCGGGTGTCATGTGACATGTGAAAGATTTTTGTTAACATGTGAGTCTGACTCTGTTTTGTCTCTACCTAAGCTGTAAGACGGGCTTCCAGCCTCAGGTCCCCTATGAGTTCCAATGTCTCTCTAGTCTGAGGTGGACCGGGACGCCACCTACCTGCCATCCAGTGACCTGCGGGGGTCCGCCGACTGTGGAAAATGCAGACTACACACTAAACACCAACACCTACCTGTCCACTGTCACATACACCTGCAATGACGGATACAGGTATGGATAAATTACTATTAGTACTATTAGAATTTCACTGAATAAATGTAACTTTCATTATACTTTATATAGCTTTAATTTGTTGTACAACCCCAATTGCTAAACAGGGATGCTGTTTAAGATGTAAATAAAAACTAAAAAAGAATACTTTCAGCATTGATGCTTCCTTCCTAGATGTGCAACATAAGGTATTAATGGACTCCAGTAGCATCTGAGATGCAGGCTTTTAAACTGAGTGCTGGTAATAAGCTGGAATGTTCCTCCACTCTTTAGTCTGGATAACATGTTTTCCAAAATCATTTTAAATTTTCATTCTTCTGATGACCGAACAGTTTTCACTTTCAGTTTACGTGTGGCTGCTTCTTTGCTTTAACTTGCATTTGTTGATGGCACAGTAAGCTGCACAGTCAGTGATTTCTTGACCATTTCTGAGAAACTCTGCCTCTCTAAGATGCTCGTAATTCCCAATCATGTTACTAGCCTGTGGTTGATTAACCTAAATAATTGCAAAATGAGATTTATGAGATTATCTATTGTGCATTCTGCCTTTAGTTACATTTTTTCGGAATTGGGTGTGTATACCAGGTGACTGTAAATGATGTAGAGAGGAGTCTAAACTGAGTTGTATGTCGATACAAAGACCACAGGGCTCCATGGAAGTAATTTGTGAGGCGACAGGGGAGTGGAGCAGGCCTTTCCCCCGCTGTGTGAGAGTCCTGTGCAGCGAGCCCCCGCTACTGGAAAACGCTGTGACTGTGGGAGAGAACTTTGAGCTGGGAAACAAGGTGCACTATGTCTGCAAAGAAGGGTAAATGTGGTTGAAATCTACTCAGTCAATTTGTTTTTAAAATGTGTTAAATACTTCACACCTGTTTATTCCTTTGCATGATCTTTACTGTCTGTGGCATGGTGGCTTTTAAGCACAGCTAAAACAAAGAATTCATGCATTGAATGAAAATGTAACATCAACTGTGCATGAGGATGAGAACTGAGCAGTCCATCGAGGCTGACAGGCGCCGCCACAGCATGCATAAACAGGATCCAGAGAAACTGAAATTTCCTTGAGAACAATAAGATGACGTCTCTTTTTTTTTTTTTATTTCTATTCGATATATATTTCTGATGATATGATTCAAAATACTGCAAAAAAGATTCCCTGATCCAGATTTGATCCATTGGAGCAATCCGGTTCAGGATAGACAAACCAAACCAAGCATTTTGCAGTTTCTTTGACATACCTTTGCATGCTTTTTCTAAATTATGATGATTTGGGGTTTTTTTGCTCATTGCTTTTGCTCTCCTTCCTGTGCAGATACACTCTGATTGGCCCAGAGACCAGAGAATGTCTATCAACTGGCCAATGGAGTGAAAGCACGGCTCAGTGCGTCCCCCGCTCCTGCGGCCCCCCGCCTGCCATCGACCACGCTGAACCCTATGAGACTCACAAGCTTTTCGGAGACACCGCTAACTACTACTGCACTGACGGATACACAGCCGGCAACAACTCCAAGATGGTTTGTAATGCTCAGGGCGTGTGGGTGCCACCCGATGGCATGGAGGCGCCTCGCTGCATTGCAAACTTCTGCCTCCGCCCACCTGAACTACCACATGCGATTTTAGATTCGGTCAACAAACCAAAATACGCCAGCAACACCGAAGTGAGTTATAAATGTGAAGAGGGCTTCATGCTCAACACTACAGCCACACTCAGATGCCTGATGGGAGGAGAGTGGGAGCCCTCGCCCTATGATATTGGCTGTGTGCCGGTGAGGTGCTCCAAGCCTGAGAGCATTGATCAGGGCTATGTGATTGGGACAAATTACAGTTTTGGAGCTGTGGTGGCGTACAGCTGCTTCAAAGGCTTCTTGATTCGAGGGGAGAAGAGAAGGACCTGTAAGGGAAATGGAGAGTGGGGAGGAGCTCTGCCTACCTGTGTACCTGTGTCCTGCTCGCAACCCCCATCCCTCAAGAACGGATACCCCCAGGTTAGCCATGAAAACTGAATGCACTTAAAGAGTCCTCTTATAAACATAAAAACAAAGCACATGATATGTCCCATTTTTGTTCCACTGTAGGTCAAAGGTCGGCTCACCTACAACAGCAAGGTGACGTACGCCTGTAACGCAGGCTACAGACTGATTGGACGACCGGAGCGAGTTTGCCAAGCCAACCGTCAGTGGTCCAACCAAGACCCCCCAACCTGTGTCCTTCTAACCTGTGACCCTCCTCCTAACATCGTCCATGGGCACTACAAAGGCTCTGACTTCCAGGTGGGCCGTAAAGTGGTGTATGTCTGCGATGAGGGTTACGAGCTGGTCGGGGATGCTACCTGGACCTGTTTGAAGTTTGGAAGGTGGGATAAGACGAGGCCTCCGCGTTGCTCGCCCGTCCAGTGTCCAGAGCCACCACTGGAGGAGAACCACCTGGTTCTAAGAGGCCTGGACTCTGAATCAGGAACAGTGGAGTTATCCTGTGAGGATGGCTACGTCCTCGAGGGGGCTCGGTTCCTCCGCTGTACTCCGTCACAGGAGTGGAATGACACCTTTCCGGTGTGTAAGCAGGTGTTTTGTGGTCCGCCGCCTGCGGTGCCGTTTGGTGGCCCTTCCAGGTCTTCTCACCTGTTCCCATTCAGCTCTGTGGTGACCTACGAGTGCATAGATGGCTTTACTTTAAGAAAAGAAGGCTCTGCGTCCTGTCTAGCCAACGGGCAGTGGAGCAGTCCTTACCCAGAATGCATCCCGGTTGAATGTCCTCAGCCTGTGGAGATTTCAGATGGCATTGTTGATGTCCAGGGACTGATGTACCTCAGCAAAGCACTGTATAGTTGTAAGACTGGATATAACTTAGTAGGTAACTCCACCATCCTCTGTGGAGAGAAGGGACTCTGGATTGGTGGGGTGCCTTCTTGCCGCCCAATTGAATGCTCAGTTCCTAAACAGATAACCAATGGAAAAGTTGTCTACACAAAACTTCAGTTTGATCACAGTGCGACCTACTCCTGCAACCGTGGTTACCGCCTCCAAGGCACAAAGACTGTTAGGTGCCTGGCCAGTGGGGAGTGGGACATCGAGACACCAGCTTGTGTGCAGATATCCTGCACACCACCTCAGCCAGTTGAAAACGGCTTTGTGGAAGGCCAGGACCACAGTTATGGTGTGACTATTTTCTACAGCTGTTTTCCTGGCTTCCAACTCGTGGGTCAGGACCATCTAACCTGTGAGGAGTTCGGCTGGTCGAGCTCTGTTCCTGTCTGCGTGCCCTCGGACTGCGGGCTGCCTCCTCACATTGACTTTGGGGAGTATGTTAGAGTGACAGAGCTGGGAGGGAGATTTACTTCTAAAGACACTGGAAGACTGGACTTGAACTTTCTTCATGGGACACTGATTGAGTACCGTTGCCACCATGGCTATGACCTCACAAGCCAGGTCAGGCTGGTGTGCCAGGAGGACGGGGGCTGGAGTGGGACAGCCCCATCGTGTGTGCCAGCGGAGTGCCAAATACCGCCTAGTCCAGATCACGGCTGGATGAATGTGACTCATGGCTCCCTCGGGACTACGCTCACATATACGTGTGATGAAGGATATGAGCTGAAGGGGGAGCCTGTGAGGCAGTGTGTGTCAGGTCGAGTGTGGACCACTGATGCCCCAGTTTGTCAACCTGTTTCCTGTGGTGATCCAGGGGCTGTGGACAATGGCACAACACAGGGAGGTGATTTTGTTCATCCTGAGGTATTACACTTTCAGTGTAATCCTGGGTTTGTCCTGAAGGGCAGCAGTACTATTGCCTGCCAGGCAGATGGAAAGTGGACTGGGCTGAAGCCACAGTGTGAGCCCGTGTCCTGTGGTCCTCCTAAAATCCCCGGTGATATCACATTTAAAGGCACAGAGTTCACCTATAATAACAAAATAGAACTGAGCTGTCAGCCTGGGTTCATCTTAAATGGAAGGTCTCCAAGCATCTGCCAGGCTGACGGTACCTGGAGCCACAAGGCTGCTGCCTGTGTACCAGCCCGCTGCGAGAAGCCCTCCCCAATACTGAATGGTCGCATGTTGGGGTCAGAGTTTGGCTACAGCAGCAAGATAAAGTATGAATGTGATGAAGGATACACGCTTAACGGAGATTCTACACGTGTCTGTCAGTCAGATGGACTTTGGGACAAACGGGCACCCCGTTGTGACATCATTAGTTGCGATCCTCCTGAGGACATCAGTCACGGCTACGTGAACGGCTCCAGCTTCAACTACGACGACATTGTGGAGTACGTGTGCTTCGATGGCTACGAGGTCGTTGGCGATCCCATCCTGCGGTGCTCCGCTCAGGGCCTCTGGGTGGGCCCCGTGCCTCAGTGCCAGCCCTGCATTTGCACCCTTCCTGTGGTTAAGTTCGGAGTGGTTCTCGGCCACGATCGAGCCTGCGGAGACCGAGTGCACTTCCAGTGTGACGACGGCTACAAGCTGCTGGGTCCCTCTCAAGCTGTGTGCGAAAAAGGAGGAGTGTGGAGCCCTGGGGTGCCTGTGTGTAGCCGGGGAAGGTGCACCGCCGCCCCGCCTACAGTTCCTAATGCTGTCTTGCAGGGTGGCAGTGCCAGCTTCCCAGAAACGGCTATATACAGGTGTCGGCCTGGCTACCAGCTAAAGGGGTATGCTTACCTCAACTGTGGAAGAGACGGCAGATGGGGGGAACCCAGGATACGATGCGAGCCTGTGAGCTGTGGAAGACCGCCAGAGGTCGCCAACGCTCGGGTCGTGGGAGATATCTTCAGTTTCCCCAACCAGATCACATATAGGTGAATACTGTCATTATTGGAGTGGTTTGTCTTAAATGCGTTGGCTGGCTCACATAGTGTTTAATGTAAATACTGTGTATGGAACAGTGCTTATCCTGGATCAGGTGAAACTAAACTAACCATTTATCTCCTCGACCTGAAAAACACATTTTCATACACAAATAGTCAGTATGAGAGCATCCAGCACTGCACTCTGCATCTGATTCATCAAAGAACACATTTATAACTGAAGTGCACTTAAAAGATGCATTTCTAATCATTAAAATCATCATTAAATTCATGTTTTATTATTATGCACTAAGATGATGTTGTAGTTGCATTGAACCAGTATGTTTTTCTGATAAGTTGCTCTTAAAATTTAGTGACAAACATGCATGTTCACTCAGGAGAGCATCAAAACTTTTCTCAGTTTTCTTCATTGTTTTGTTTTGATGTGAGTCACGAAAAAGTTGCCATCACAGAAATATGTGGATTTTTAGCTGTAGCTAAAAATTTATGCCTCAGCCCTGAAAGGCTGATGGGGTACTACCATCACTGTGGTGTGAACACGTTAACTGGAGAACAAGTCGACGTAGGATTTTGAAATTGATATCTACTAGGAGGCTAAGGTTTAGCACTGGCTGCCACCAATATTTGTATTTTTTACATTGAATCTTAGAGAAACTGGCTTCATGCTCACAGTAAACAGGATGTGTGTTACTTTCCATTTCTGTGAATGGATTAAAATCCAAGACAGAAAGAGTGTACTCTGTGTATCATCATGTGCGTCTGCAGGTGTGATGATGGATACGAATTAGCCACGCAGACAGCTTCCCTGTCCTGCCAGAGCGACGCCACCTGGTCAAAACACAACGTTCGGTGCCGCCCCACCCCCTGCCTGCTACCCACCAACTTCTCCATCCCCCATCTGGTAATCACCGGGAAGGAGCTCACGCCTGTCGGGGGCACCGTCACCCTCTCATGCCCTACTGGCTTCTACCTGCAGGGGTCAGCGCTAGCAGAGTGTCAGGTAAGAAAGATGTTGGTTAAAGATTTGCTTTTCAGCTTCTTAATGTGAATTTGACTTCCCTGTTAAGTTATAATTAACCACAGAAATCCATTATATGAATGCCAGGAACATAAAGTGAAATGGCCAAAGGTTTACAGAAGTGAGAATGAATGCGTGTAACGTGGATAACGCAGCGGTTTCCTGTTCTGCTTTTAAACTGTGTGATAAGGTCGGTGGAAGCTGGTCTCCAAGTATCTCATCGGTTTCCTGTGAGATGGTGATGTGTGAGAAACCTGCTCCTCTTCTTCACGGTATCGTAGAGGGGGACAGCTACAACTATGGAGACTTTGTCATGTACTCCTGTCTGCCTGGCTTTGACATGAAGGTAAAACTCATCCAGTCAAGTTTTGCTTTTTTTGGTCTGGCATCTCTTTATGTGGAAAAACAAATGTAGTTGGTCCTAAACTACATAACAAATGACCACTCAGCTCCTGTGTTCCTCTTGCTTTCCCACACTCTGCCTTTAAACAGCATGCACCCACTGCACTAATGGCTAACAATGAGATTACAGAAAGTCATGTGACTTCTCTTCAGCAATCAATAGGTGTGCACAGTAACTGAGCCAATAGAAAGAGCTGAGTCACTGTCTTCTTTATAAACTGATACTCTGCACTGCCCAGTTTGGACACTCGATACAATGACGGCCTTTTTTAATGCACACGAAGAGTAGAAGCCGCTGACTGGCTTGATAACGCTCACACAATAACATTACTTCATTCTACAGTGGAAAAAGTCAATATTATGGATGTACGCATTTGTGTGTGTACACCATCAAATATCCTTCTCCCCTTTTTGTCACAGGGAGACTCCATCCACATCTGCCAGGGAGACCGAACGTGGAGCGGCACGCAGCCAGTGTGTGTTGGTGGGTTTGTGCACAGAGGCAGACAAGGAGGCACCGTGCTTGTGATAATATCGGATATTTAATCTTAATGTTTAATCAGTGATCTTTTTTCCCTCTACTAAACTTTGGAACATCTATAAAGTTTATTGACACAAAGATATCCCACACAAACAGATATCTGAGCGTAGCCCTCACTAGCTTCTGATGGACATGCAGTGATGTTGTTTTGACAGCAGGCCAGAAACCACTCAGTTCATATAAGAGTTTCAAGGTTTACACTTAGCAGGTTTTCAAGAGTTCATGTTTTGCGATGTGCTACAGCAGATACATATACTGTACTTTAACACTACCGCACCTTTGACCCTTCTCTTCACAGCGTCCTCATTGCAATCATGTGGGGCTCCTCCCACAGTACAAAATGCACAACCGGCGGGTGAGCCCAGCCCGGACAATGTCACCTATGTGTGTGATCCTGGGCTGCAGCTGGTCGGCCCAGAGACGCTCACCTGTCTGGACAATGGCACGTGGAGCCTGCCGGTGCCTACGTGTGAAGGTATGGAGGGCAGACAGTGAGCAAAAGAAGTGAAAGGACGTCTGTGCATCAAACACGTCTGACATCACGTCCCTGTGGTCTTTCTGTCTTGTCAGTGGTCAGAGGCTGCATCAGCCCCAAACAGATGCTGCACGGTAAAGTGCAGGAACTCAGCCTGAACACTGGGCATGCTCTGAAGTTCCAGTGTGACAACGGCTACAACCTGGTGGGAGATCCTCTGGTGGTGTGCATAGGGGGCAACGCCTGGAGCTCCGCTTTCCCCGCCTGCCAACGTGAGGACACGTTTTTCGAAAGAATCGTTGCTGGTTTGCTTTCTGACTTCCTGCCACGTGGCAGCCTGTGGTATCATTCGCTTTCTAACACAGAGGCCTTTCAGAATTCTTTGCAACATCACTGAGTTTCTTCATCTGTTTCACAATACAGCCTGTGACAAGAAGTCACCCACTCAGCTCCTCGTAATCTGGCTGCAGTTTGTTGGAATGTGCTGATTTTGGAGTCTTATGTCATGACTGACACTTCCACATACATGTCTCTCAGACTTATTCATTATCTCTGTTGGCACAAAAAAAGAAAACAAACAAAACATGGTGTATGAAAAATAGTAATAGTGAAAAATAGAAGAAATTAGATGACAGTGACTTGAGCTTTTGATTTCGTTTACAAATGTGGAAAAGAGAAGTGCAGCAGCCACTGACCACTCATAGATGGTTGGTGAACGTACAGATTATTGTGCAATACACATGACATAATGCCAGTGCTGCATTTTGTCAGTTTGTTAAGCTGCAACAGATGATGTGACAGGGTTGCTCCATGGTCTCAAAATAACCAGACTGTTGTGCAGTGACGTTATATAGATATGTAGATGCGGTGGATTTTATTGATGTATTGGGGGGGGTGTAAAGAAGTGTAGCATTCACAACACAGTTTTGTAGCATTTGTGGGCCCTAGTGTTACATTGCTATGCTAGTATTGTGTAGTAGAACGATTTAAAAGCCTCAGTTTAATCTGCATCTATCATTCTGTCACAGTGTCGCAGTCTTTACTAGTACATGTTGTTTCTGTGCTACACCGTGACTGTAAACGACTAAGGACTTATACTGTTGTATTGCTGATACACGAACTACATCAGCTGGCATCACAAATTTTAAAAGCATATCCATCATTTCTGTCTCTCGCAGCCAAGTCTTGCCCAGCTCCTCCGGGCTGGAACAGCAGCGGGGACAGAGTCCAGCGGGAGTTTCGTGTTGGACAGTCGGTCCGCGTTACCTGCCCCAAAGGTCAGCAGGTGAAAGGCAGCGGCACCATCACCTGCAGGTCAGACCAGACCTGGAGCCCCATCAGCTCTGTGTGTGAACGTAGGTATTGTTATTTTTAAAGAGAAGATGAATCTCTTCTGTTTACTCAAGTTTCCTCAGTTGTTGTAGCAGCTTTTTAATCTGTAAGGAATCACGTGTTTGTGAGGTGGCATTGAATAAATGTGACAAAGCAGAAAAACGTGATTTCATTTGAACGACTCTTTTCAAAGTGAATAAATATGCGAAGAATGTCACGTTTGTTAGCAGGAAACTAAATGATTAAGTTCGTAAATTATTTCATTAAAGAGGAAGTTTACTGCTTGTAATTTTCATGTTACTGTCACTGTGTGTTACCTCTGAACAACACAGGTTTAGTTCCTTTGTACCATTAATGTAAACCTTTCTGTTATATCATAGTAAAGCTACTAAGTTTAGTTTTTTTCAGTGAGATCATGTGATTTACTCACATTTCTACAAGTACTGCAGCGATTAAATGATGTCACTATACTCGCTTGTCGAAACACTGTGATTTTAACACTGCACATGTTCGCATGCTCCCCTTGTCTTGTTGTGCTTCTCTACACTTGCATGTCTCAGGTGAAGCGCTGTCTCTCTGTTGTCTCACTGAGCTTTTATCAAAACAAATGAGGCTGCTTCAAACACTGTGTCGGCTCCTGTGTGCTGAACTAATTACGGGCACCTCTGCGGCTTCTATGGCAACCTTTGTCAGATTGTCCTTTGATCATTCTCATGTGCAGTTGTCCTGAATATGCAGCACAGCAGTGCTCATGTTGCTGTGGCTCGTTGTATGTGTTTGCATGCTGTTTTGGGGGGTTTGTCTCCTACGTGCATGTTTATCCGAGTCCATTTTTGTCCTCGGGGATTATCAGTAAGGGGCTTTTACCAAATCAAACCAACACTGAACTGTTTGACACATTTGGATGTGTTGCATGAAAATCACTGTCTCCGGGGCTACTGGGGGGTGCAGGAAACACACTGGGTTTAATTTAATAAGCACAGATTTCTCTCTGCGGTGCACACTTTGTACTCACATATGGGGATGGACAGAAATGTTACAGCGCAATAAATTTTACAGTCTGGGTTCACTTTACAGTCAGATTGGTGCAAACGTGTCGTTAAAGAGGCAAAGCAGCAGTGTTTGTAGACGGGGGTAGCAGTGAATAACTCGTGGGTCGTTCCATAGGGGTGTCCTGTGGCCCCCCACTCCATGTGGCCAACGGGGTGGTGCGGGGGGCGGTGTTCCAGTTCGGGGACGTGGCGGTGTACTCGTGTTATGGCGGTTACACCATGGAAGGCATTGGAAGGAGCAGGTGTCTGGAGAACGGCACCTGGACGCCGCCTCCCACATGCAGAGGTAGAGCGAACGTGAAACGGAGACTCCCTGCTTCAGCTGACTTATCCTGTAACTCTTACTGCCATGCAGCTTCTCAGCTTTTGAATTCTTCCCTTACCTACTGCTGCTTACGAAACAGAGATTTTAATCTGTAAAGGTCATTAACACGTATGTGCTTGCACTCTGGTTGCATGGGTACAGTCTATGGAAGCGGCAGAAGCAGGTTTGCGGGGGTGTTTTTTGTCTTCACCAAAGGCTCTGCTCTGACAGCTCGCCCTGAAGTTTATGTGCAAATACTTTCAGAAGCCTGGATCCAGGAAGAAAAACCTCACCCTTAAACAAGAAAAACACCTTTGTATGACGGGGTTTCCTTTAAATAATTAAATTATTTCAAGGAAAATCGGGCATGTAGAACATCTGTAGATTAAGCTTTAGCGTAACATCTTCAGGAGTTTAAGAAACAGTTCAGTTTACAGTTTTATTCTGAGTAAACATGAATCACACACGCACAGTTGTGGTATGATGGGAGTGTCAGCTGAACAGGATCCAGGAATTTAGACATTGGGAAATTCCTTTTCTCAGTCGGGACAAGCAGAACAAAGATATGACCTGCAGGCAGTTTTATGACTGCGCTGCATTTGAATGAGAAACAAATACTTCACCACACTATCACATTCACATGATAGTTACCAATCTGTCATCACTGTCTGCAACTGAATTACGATGTTACGCTCTTTAATAAACGTCACTCTGAAAAAAATTAGTTTAGTGCTGTACATAAAATAAAGAAAAGGGTTATTAAAATCAATAAAAAAGGTCACATTTGAAAGAAAAAACATGAAAACAATCATATCAGCCTGAAATCAGGTTCCTGTTGATCAAGTACAGATACTAAAGCAGACAGTCAAACTGATTGAGCTCCACCCTGAATCCCTGTGTGAAACTCAAATGACTGTTCAGATGTTTTGCATATAAAATATGAAAACAAAGGCTGGATCCAGGCTTAGCTTCCCTGAACAGCTGCTGAGTTTGTGCTCTTTCCTGCCTCCCTGCACACACTGTTGCTGTCCTGATGTGTTTGCACTTCATTTGTTTGTGTGCGTGAGGTTAAATGGCCATTTTTGTTGAGTGTCTTCTTCACTGTATAGCTGCGTGTCTGGCTTTGTGAGATATGCTCACAGAATAGTAACTCTGTGTTACAGGAACCATTTCTCTGACCTTAATTTGATATCTTTGTCCGTGTGTCTGTGTGTCCTCTCCCTAAGCGGTGTGCTGGCTACAGTGTCAGAACGGAGGTGTGTGTCAGCGGCCCAACACTTGCTCCTGCCCCGAGGGTTGGATGGGTCGCCTCTGTGAGGAGCGTAAGTATTTAATAATCGTAAACATGTTTAATTCTCCCTTTTCACGCCCTGATCGTGATCCTCAGTGTTTTATGGTCAAACAAAGGCTAACTTTTTGCAGACACTGGAGCACAGAGAAGTGTCTGTTTGTAGCTGAAAAATGAATTCTCTCTGGTTTAACAAGACAGTCCAGATGTTTCTCTCATTTTATGTGATACCAGTACTTAATCAGAAGACATAAGACAGAAATTGTGGTGCAAGAAAAAACATATGTATGACAGTCTTACACAAGAAATTCTTGCATGCAGCTCACAGCTGTCGGCCAACTTCCTGTAAAAATCACCCAAACCTAACCCTGCTACATAACATAATCTGACTGTGGACTGATTTTCAAAATGTCCCACGGTGGAAAAGACTGAAAAACAGAGAGAATGGTATTTGTCGCATGTTCACCTAAACTACAAGTTATATATATATATTTATAAGAGCAATGAGTCACCAAAAACCAAAACAATCGTTGTGAAACAGTCATACTGGAATTAATCAGAAGGCTTTTAAACAAGATGAAATGGCTTTAATGGCTAAGCTGTTATTTGATGGATTGCCATGAAGGTTTTTTCTGACATTAATTTTCTCCTGATGATCAGTTTCAAGTCATTTGGAAATCCTATCTGCATACCATCAGTGTTTAGCCCAACCCAGCTGTTGGGCAAGAGGAGCTTTGGAGCACCCTTAACCTTTCATCTAGCAACATCATCAAGACATTTTGATTTTATTATTTAAGAACAGATACCTGGAAAACTACCTGACCGACCATCAGCCTCAGCTCCACTGTGTTAGTGCTAGTTAGCAAATGCTACCATGCTAACATGCTAAACTCTTACAGGGCTAGATAAAGTATGCAAGCCAGAACATTAAGTTCATTTCTTGTAGTATAAGTGATGCTGCATTTTTTGACCTCTTCATCTAGTTTTTTGTCCACTTTATATATATGATGTCAACACGCTGAAGCTCCACGCTGACCGCATGTTTGAGATGGTTTCAAAGAGAGAGGTTCATGGTGATCTTAAATACCTGCCTCCTAACGCTCTCCTCTCCTTTTCATAATAGCTATCTGCATCCTGCCGTGCCTGAATGGAGGGCGCTGCGTGGCCCCTTACCAGTGCGAGTGTCCCACCGGGTGGTCGGGCACGCGCTGCCACACCGGTGAGTTCATGTGTCAGTGAAGCGTTCAGTGCTTACGATGTACGCAAGTAAATCTCAGCAGGGTTCCCATTACAGCAGGATCATCATCATCCTAGCAACACTTAGCCCAGAGGATTTCTGCCTCCTGTAGTTGTCTATTTGTTGTTAATAAGTAACCTGCTTATATATAAGCTGTTATTAATTTGGTGATCTGTCTGCTGTAAGTATTTGTGGTGGAAAGTTTTATACCTGGTAACAAACTAGCATAATTATGGGCTGTGTGTTTGTTTTGTTACTGCTTTGCACACTTATAGGCCATTCTCCTATAATCTCACTGGAAAACCTCCAGGGTGACATTTATTGTCACGTGCTAGCTCAGTTTAGTGTCATATATACGGTCGTCCTTAACGTGCATATCTGCAGTCGTAGCAACTCAGAATGAAGGGAACACCATCAGACACCAAAATTTAGCAAGAGCCGTACAAGGAAACTAAAGAAGCATTGCCATGATTACGAAGGCTTTATAACAAACGTCCTACAGTTGGATATACGTCAGTTTATGACCTCCACCAAGGAAGTTGTGGTTTTCGTAGTGCTTGCGTGAGTGAGTCTGTGTGTAAACGCGGTAGCTCAAAAAGTTTGAGTGAATTCTGATCAAACGTAGGGGTGTAGAGTGGGGTCATGTTAGTAATCCATTAAAATCGGGCTGACATCCATCGAGCTCTTCAACGTCAACTTATTGATTTATTGGCCAAAAAATCACAAAAAGCCTCAAAACTTAGGAACTTGTTGTATTGCCAACATATATAAAGTGGCTTGTAAAGATTTAAACATATTATACCCCATTTGACCTCTGACCTTTCCTTCAACGTCAACTGATTGATCTGAAGGTCAAAGTGATAATAATGCTATATAATAAATATAATAAATATCACATTACTTTATTGTGACTGTGTTATGTACATCATACATACATGTACAATGTTCCTGAGTAACACAAGCTTGAACACTGAAACGAGTCCTGCACATGCACTGTTAGACAAACATCTTTATCTTTCAATTTTATTTCTTTATTGCTCAGAGTGAGCTGTCACAGCAGTGTTAATGTTTATAGTGCGAGCTGACTTCATGGTTATAAAAGATACATTTCCTCCAACAATTATCTGTTGGGTTTCCTCATCAGACACCGTACTGACGATTTCTGTCTCTTGTCTTTCTGCGTGACCACAGCTGTGTGTACGTCAGCTTGCCAGAACGGAGGCAGATGCATCAGGCCGAACAGGTGTAGCTGCCCTTCAGGTTGGATCGGACACAACTGCTCCAGGTGGTTAGACACACACACCCACACACTCGTGACATATTAGACATTATCAAACTGCCAGACAGGATAAAAGACCAAAAAAAGAGAAAATATCCGGTGAGCAGCAGTTCTCTGAGTGAAAATGCCTTGTTGATGTCTGGGTACAAAGTCCAGACTGCTTTGAGGTGATAGGAAGCAACAGTCGTTCAAATAACCACTCATTAAAACCAAAGTACACAGAGGAGCATCTCTGATAGCACAGCACGTCGAAGGTTGAAGCAGACGGGCTACAGCAGCACTTCAGGCTATTTTCTTGGCACACTTTGAGCCGCTGAGTACCAGCTGCTTTAAACACAGCCTGGCTGAGTATTGTTGCTGACCATGTCCACCTGTGTATGACCACAGTGTACCCATCCTCTGATGGATGTTTGCAGCAGGATAACGCACCACATCACAAAGCTCAGATCATCTCAAACTGCTTTCTTGAAAACAACAACGAGTTCACTGTAGTCAAATCACCTTTACCGTCTCCAGTCCAGTGAATGGATGAGCAGCTGACAAATCTTCAGCAACTGTGTGATGCTCTCATGTCAATATGGACCAGAATTTCTGAGGAATATTTCCAGCACCATGCTCATTTTGCACTCTAATAAGTGTGTTTCCTGTGCTAAAGGTTTACAGTCGTGCTAGAAGCTCTGCACAGATGATAGGAATGGCTTTGTCGCCATCAAGCAGTAGAACTGACCTGATTTCAGCCTGACGGTGGTGCTAGAGCAAAAGTCTGAGGACCACTAAGATATTGTTATTCATCCTCTGAGGGGCGAGAATAAAACATCCTTTTTTACAGCAGGCCGGTTGGACCCAGGAACTTCAGACAACCTCAGTTATTTAGTTCATAACTTTGCATGTCTGATCATAAGACAAGTGAAAAAGCTACTTGCATGTAAAATGACATCTTTGGCAACTTAAACCCACTTGGTTACATTTCAACATGTACTTGGTATTTGAAATCTTTCAAGTTGGAGGATGTGTGTTCAAACCTTTCAAACTGTGGTTGATCAGAAAGTGAAACCAACAGGTGACCAAATAGGAGAAGTCTTGAGGCTTCTCACAAATCATCCACTAACAGGAGCCAGTCAGCTCTTAACAGCTGAGTGACTGCTACTGCTGGCAGAATATTACAAGCCGATCTCCTTTTTAGAAACAAGAAAGTGTCCTTAAACTTGCAAAAGTTACATTTGATTTGTGCGCAACGGGATAGCTTAGTTTTTCCTATGATTCACTGACTTCTGAATTAGATTCTCCAGAATATCAGCCATGGATAGTCTGCTGTAACCTCCTGGAAGTCCACCAGAGCTCCAGTGACTCATTTACAGTCAGAGTTAAGCAGTCGTTTAGTCACATGCTAAACAGAAAGCAGAAAGAAAGAGCTAGAAGTGTGGAAATGTGGATGTTGTTCTAATCCATGAGGGTAAACCTGCACTGCTTCATAGTATGGATTTCTGGCCGTAAGTTTCAGTTTTTCCTGCTGATAGATCATCGATGGCCACTGATACTGTACAAAAGCAGTGAGGTAACAGATAAATGACAGAAAAGTTCCTGTTTTCCACAAACTTTGTGTCCAATCAACGAGCTCCATACTTTTTACATTAATTTCTTCTGATTTAAGCCCAGCCATGCTGCCATGCTCTCAGTTAATACAGCAGCATTATTGTATCCTGTGGAAACTGCACTTTAATAAATGTTGGGATATCTCAGGGATAAAATGTGTAGTTAAACTTATTTTCACTGATGGGAAAATTTCACTGGTAAGGCCCACTTAAGATCAAAGTGGGCTGTATGTGGCCAGTTGTATCTGTTGGTTGGTGCCAATAAACTGTTATATGAATGGATGGGTGTAGTGCAACACAAAGATTTACTGCGAGCCCAAAGCATAATGCTCCCCATTAAAAATTCATATAATTAATTTATCCCCACTGAGTGCATCCAGACCTCTTTGTTCACAGAGTTACGATGCGTTTCCACAGCTAATGACAGTTTCTTCCTTTTGCAGGAAGAGGAAGCCAGGACCTTATCATTTCTAAGGTTTCGGCTCTGTGTGAATCACGTTATGAAGGGAATCCTTGTATAGTCAACCAACACTCGTAAACGATTCACTCATCTCTCCGCAAAGCAAGAACGATTTTGTAAGATAAAGCTGTATTTTTTCATATAGAGACTCAACAGTATTAAACATATGCTGCTATATACTTGTACGATGTGTACAAACTATTGCTGTGATGGTCCATTGTATATGTGTAAACTATTCTCACATTTTTATTAAAGCATAAAATACCATCAAAGCCTGTTGAGTTAATTGCAGTTCATTTATTAAAACCACCTTGTCGAGCACATTGACATACAAAGGAGTTTAAGTAGAATTAAATGATCGGCTTCATATTTCATCCTGTTGTTAACACAGACACACTAAACTATTATGGGATATGTGGATATTTTATTGCCTGTTTGGGATAGACTTCATAGATATGAGGAATGTACAGAGGGTAACAGCTTCTACTGTGAGGCATTTTTCCTCCTCCTTTTACAACATGGGTGTGTCAACTGGACTTCTTATCTCAGCTCTACTACTTTTTCCTTTAGCGTGTTTACGTTGGCACCAGAGAACTCGTGTACCTGAAAGAAGAGGGTTAAAAAAAAAAAATCATTAAACATTCACATTTTTCCATTTACTGAGCAATCTTAGAATTCATTGGCAAAAAGAGGAAGACCATCAAGTAATAAACAATCTCCAGCCAGCTGATTTAGCAACTAGCTTTTAGCAGATTTAAATGTAAGCGTTTGTACTAACAGTTCCAAAAACAAAGAGGAGAGTGATTTCAGCACAAATTAAAGCTGTTTTTCTCAGCTGGTCTGTGAATTAGCCAAAAAGAAACCCTTAAAAACACTCCGACTTACCTTCTGGTTATTCTTGTAAAAGTGGAAGGTGGGCATGCAGCTGATTCCACAAGATGAGCTCACATCCTGAAAGACAAAATATCAGATGAACCGACTGTCATAAATATTAATGTCTCCCCACATGTGGGCAGTTCAGGCCAAAACATGAAAACAAATTCATTACAGAGTGCCCGAGACTCAGCCTGCCTGCATCGGACCTCTGCTTTGCCCGTTTCACCTCTGGAAAAAAAATTACTCTTAATTTGACTTTTACAGACTTAAACTACAACAAACGGCAAGGTTTGTTTATGACTGCGGTCTGTACGAAAACAAGCAGCCATTGATGGACGGTCACCCGAGTACGCTTGGATTTGTTCCAGCAGGCAGTGACTCGTTTTACGGACCTAGAAACCTATGCTGGTTAATGATCTGGCAACATGAAAACAAAGTGACGACGTTTCTCAAGAGCCAAAGTATTTACAGCTTCACTGAAATTTAAATTGAATCCATTTCAATTACTTCCGTTTTAAAAAGGTCATCAGTACTTCTAAGCCCCGTTTCCATTCGACTCTGATCAATTGGCGTTCGTGGCACTACCTAAAGTGCGTTGTCATCATCATAGCAACGCATCAGAGCATCCCACGACATAATTAATATGCGACATGAACGCTACAAAAAAGGCAGCCATCGAAGCAAGAATATACCTGCTGCTCCGTCTGTTGCTTTTCGTCAGACTCGGGGATCACAGCGTTATTTTTGTAGCCATTTCCCTTGTTGCCGGGTTTCAAAAATAGTGGTTTTAATTTTCGTGAATGAGACGCTCTCATGACTCACCAGCCAATACTACTGACCAGCCAATCGGTGACATGCAGTGTGACGACGTCATGCTAGGATCGCTTGGAACCCTGAGCGAGAAGGTACTAAAAAAGCGACCTTGTGAAAACCGTGGTGAACCGTGCCGAGTAGGTACTAATGGAAAAGGGGCTCCAGTGTATCTGCTGACTTTCCAAACATTTTAGAGGTCAGATTAATTAACAATGAGAAGTTTATTGAAGACTGACAGTTATTTCCATCTCCATATTTTTTATTGTTGGAGAACCAGACTAGCTTAGCATGATTTTTTTTTCTTTAAGCTTTGTTGTAGCGCCTCAGATCGCCCAACTGTCTCAAACTAATTTAGCTCTGTTCAAGTCAGCTTTCTTCTGATTTGCAAACAGAAGGTTTCATTGGAAAGTAAATGGTGCTTGCTTTGGATACCTGCTTTAACATTACAGAGCCAGGAGTAGAAAAATAAAACTGGGACCTCATTTAAAACTAGCCAAAAAAAAATAAAATAATGTTTTCCAGCTTAACAGGTCCGACGTGGCATCAAAGGCTCATGTTTACAGCTTCACAGATCAGACACTACATGGAGTCTGGCCAGAAGCTGGAACACCCTGCATGTGTAAACGCAGGCCTCGAGTCAGCATGTGTGTCAGAGGGTTACCGCATGTGGCTGCAATACACCACCCTACCAGAAGCTGTAATCCCTCCATAACAACGCAGTTACTGTTTATAACAATTATCAAGCAAAGGTTGCTGTGGTTACAAAAACCTGTGCACCGCGGTTTGTTGTTACATGAGCCAGCTGTGGTTCCTGGGACTCACACCAGGTCAAAACTACAAACCTGTACAAACAAGGTGCTTCATAACTCTCCCACTAAGATTATGTCACCACAGATTCCTGGCATAGGCTCAAATATGTCTTGGGTTTGATGTGAAAGTGGAAAAGTTCATTAAATTATTATTTTAAAAAAAACAAAAACAAAGAGTCCAACTCAGGCTTACCTCTGCCTCATCGACGTCCACCTTCAGGAAAATCACGTTCTTGTTATCGTCATCAGCTGCCATTTGCTGCAATATAGGAAATCAGTGAGTTGACTAAAATGCATGTACAGAATGTAACTGGTGCAGGTTAAATAGAGAAATTTCTAACAATCAATCCAAGTCTTCTGTTTCCACTTAATTGCCATGGAGTCTTCCAAGTGAAATACATTTTCCTGCTTTGCACAAATACAAGTGTTTAAGAAGCAACCAAGGGTTTGCATTTGTGTTCACACCACTTACAGCAAACAGTGGGGCAATCTGTTTGCAGGGGCCGCACCATGTGGCTGTGAAGTCCACCACCACCAGCTTGTCTCCAGCTTCCTTCAGGATGCTCTGGAACTCTTCCTAGAGAATAAAGAAGAAACAAAAACCATACATGCTTTTAAACATGTCACAAGTATAATTTACCAGACTATGACAGCTAAAAAGCCACATTTCAGATGTTAAAAAAATAAATAAAAATGCAGTTTTGTGTAAGCGTTGCTGTCCACTCCCCTCGTGAACACTGCCTGCTGCCGTTTTAACACACGGGATCCAGATTTCAGCACAACACTTTCAGTTTGGTAAATTTAGACTTCAGTATGCTGAAACATGACCACATTACTTGAGGGTTTAAACCAGAAGCAAATGATACACATCAGGGTTTTTTTGGCCTTTTGTTTAGTGCCTTTGCGTGCAAGACTGATCAGTCTGCATATAGAGCTAAAGCCATTTTACAGAAATTAATTTCCTGTTATTCCATACACTTGAATATATTTTATGCCGCGGCAAATGAAACCCTGACGACTGTATACAATACAAAGGTAGAGTGTTAAATACAAAGTGGGGATTCTCGTCTCTCATGCTTCACTTTCCAACTCTATCAACCAGTATAGCAGTGCTGTTTTCCGAGGCTTCCTCACATTTCTCTGTAAGCTTCAGAGTTTATTTATGGCGTTTTCACCATAAAAACAAACAAACAAAACAAACAAACACAAAAAAACATGATACATTCATGATTTGAAGCCATAAAAACACTTGTCCTGATACTTTACAACTCGCTCTCCGTTCACTTCCGAAGCAATCATGGCACCAACAGCGGCTATAAACACTAAAGTGCAATGTCCTGGCTGAGAGAAAAGCAAACAGCCGTCCACACCTACCCATCCTGCAGCACCCAGGGAACACGCGTGGCCTGCTGTCCAGCACTTTGATAGCTCCGAGCTGTTACGTGTGCTAGCAGCCCTTAGCATCTTATCCCTGGACTATCTACCCATTAATGCGGCGTAGTTGACGCTAGAGCAGCGTGGTTTAAGTCAGAATCGACTCAGGTGGCCGACAGTTTAGTTTACTTTCCCCTAGTTTTGCTAGCGCTGAGTGCGCGTCTCGCTACAAGATGGAAGGGTGCGGCAGACTCATAGTGAAGGTTAGCTGCATCCATTTACCGTTATTCTAGCGATCAGAGAAGCAACTATACACGCTTACTCTAGATGTGTCACACACACAGAGTGGTTTAATCCAAAACGATGCTTAACTTTGTAAGATAACGCCACAAAATTCCACAAGATGGGCTCAGCTAACATGGAGAATGAATCACGAGAGGGAAACATGCGCGCGGCTCCGGCAAAAACAGCACGGAGCGTGAAAAGACAGTAAAAACAGCATTTCAAAAAGGAAAAGAAAGTGCAGAAAGCAGCGTAAACAAACTTACCAGGTTTTTCACTTCGCGAACCATACTAGCGTCCGATGAACAAGCCTCAGAGAACACAACTAGCTACCAAGTTTCCGAATGCCCTATTTTAAGCAGACACGCCGCGCTTTTAATGACAGGCGCGTGCAGTTAGCCGTCAAAAGGCCGGTCAAACGGAAGTCACTGTACAGTGATTTACAAAATAAGAGCCAATCAAGGTTTCGGTAAAGGTTTGAGCGACTAAAGCGTTGGCTTTGCAGTGTCTGTAAAACGCCTTAAAATATCATACAATTCGTCACAGAATTTATCTTAATATATAGTTTGTTTTTGTGTCGTATCGAGTATTCAAACCGCTTTCCCCCCAATGAATACGTTTATTTTGAAAGGAACGGTTTTACCTAAAAGGGTGTGAGAGAGCCGCCATTCGACATTTATCTTCTTTACATGTGTCACAAATGTTGTTTCTTCCTTTTTTCTAAAAGATGAATCAGACCGTGTACACAACAAAAACGTCGTGTTTACAGTGTTGTGTTTGTATTTAGACAATTATTGATAGGCTACTTCTAAAAAAAGTTTTAAATTTAATAAAGGATTTTTTTATTATATGTGATTTATACAAGCATTAGATTTATTTATAGAGCTTGGTAACTGTTATATGTTTAAATATTTGTAGTACTTGAATTTTGCTGTTTCACTGTAATAACGAAGGTTGACCAAAGAAAGTCAGGATGACTTGACAAATTCCAGCTTTACCGTAAGTGAGTGAGTATGCGTAGCTCAAATTCACTGCCGGGAGGTAACGCCCCGTACATGATCTTTCGTCATTACGTCACCACGTCACAACAATAGAGTTGGGGGTTTTTTCCCTGGATGTATCGAGCTGACCTATGAGTGTTATTTATATATGTGCGTGCAGAAAGGCAGAGCAAAAGCACGTTGGCTTTACAACTACTTTTACATTTCTATTTTTCCCCTCAATCCAGGCACCAAATGTTAAGTAGCAACAGTGAGTCTTATGCACTTTGGTATGGAAATATAAACATTTGCATTTCTCAGTGATTTCCCATTAAACTCTTTCCAGATGGCCTCACAGGTGAGGAGCTTTCAGCTCCACAAAGTAACTTCTCATAACTTACCATTTACTAGAGACCCGCACACACTAACCGTCTGAATAAATACATTAACCTGTAATGATGATAATATCAGGATGTGAGGCAAATAACGTGGTTTATTTTGCATCAAAATTTCTCTATATTCAGAAAATATTTGGTGGTGCTAACAGTTTTTTTGTGTATTAATTTAATGTGTTTTATCACATCTGTATAATTTCTGTGACTGGTGTATGGTACTGTAAAGTACTGCTTCTCTTCAGAGTGCCATTACTCATTAGTGTTTTGGCAGTTGCCTATATAGGACTAGGACCCCCAGATGCATAGAAAACTCTTAGCCCTGTAGGTGCACAGAGTCCTGGTACTATAAATGACTATAACAGATTTACAGCAGCATGTGTAACCATGGAGCTCACCCTCAACACAACCTTGTGAAATTCTAATGGCCATCTAAAAATACAGCCCGTTTCCTGATCAAACAGGAGTAATTGCAGTCTAAAACATGAGCACATGGAATGATGAATGAATGCAGCAGCTACAGAGCTCCACGTCTTACCCTGGGATTTGCTTACGTGACAGAATAAGAATCCTGTGCACAGAGCCATCAACTCTTTCTCTCTTCATCAGTCTCCTGGACGATGAGGATGGCAGCACTGTGCAAATCACCAAAACCTAACAAGTTAAACAACCACTGCTGGTGTTTCAGGGTGCATTTATCATTTGTTGTTATCAGTCTCACAGTCAGTCGCTATAAAACAGACTAAACCACAGTGGCTTATTGTGAATATAACAATTTATTACTAAATCTGTCATTCATATGTAAGGTTGTTTAAAATTATATCAGTTATTAGTAATGCTGGCTCTCTTGCATTGAACTCTTGTTTCTCCTCAGACTGCGACGACGGCCTTGCCGATGTTTTCTCCCTGCATCATCCCCATAAAAGCAGCCGGCATGTTTTCAAAGCCTTTTGTGACGTGCTCCCGACACTGCAGTTTGCCCTGTGCACACACATTAAACGGATCACAAATAAGTGTATATGTTTACTTAAAGGAAATCATGCAGCATCATAAAAACTAAATAACTAACCTCTTTCACCCATGCCAAGAGTCTCCTAAGGGTTTCAGGGTGCTTGTGCTGCCACCTGGTTATCAAGAAGCCCTCCATCTTCAGTTCCTTGATGATCATAATGACATAGGGGTACGGCCCTAAAACAAAGATAGTTCAAAATAAAAATATGACTTTAACATAAACTCCAAGGAAACAACAATTTATGTCTTTGACTGTCTTGTGGCGCCACAGCTATTAGGGATCTTCAGCAGTGCAGCAGCTCCCTCTAGTGGAAAAAGGCATTAATACCTGAGACAT